>NW_027315812.1:27045711-27268211 GCF_026437365.1 Eucyclogobius newberryi
TCCTTTTTCCGGATGTTTCCATCCCATGGCACTGCAATGTCCACCACCACGGCTTTCCTCTGACCCTTGTTGACCACCACTATGGCCGGTTGGTTCAACATTACCATTCTGTCTGTCTGTATCTGGAAGTCCCAGAGGACCTTGGCTCGGTCGTTCTCCACCACCTTTGGAGGGGTTTCCCACCTTGTCCTTGGGGTCTCCAGCCCACACTCTGCACAGATGTTTCTGTACACTATCCCAGCCACCTGGTTGTGGCGCTCCATGTTTATATATATATATATATATATATATATATATATATATATATATATATATATATATATATATATATATATATATATATATATATAAAAACCATTTATTAAAACATGTTTTGTGAAAGATACGATAGATACAACTTATGGGACATCTTAAATTCTTAAATCTTATTGAAGAACAATAAAACACATTAGCTCATAACTAATGGTTTAATACTTGGTACAAGCAGTGTCCAAACATATTACTCTTTTCTGAAAAATGTAAGCAAATAATTCTCAAAAGGTATGAAGAAAGTAATTGTTGGTAACTGAAATGTGACAAATCAATCAGGTGTACTATCGGTATATATGTTATGTCTTGATTAATATGACTAGTATTGCGAGTAAATCCTTTATTACATTATTATTAATTACCGTATGATATCATAATGAAGAACGGGGTAGGTTCATATCATTTTTACTTCTTCCTACTCCCTTTCGAACGTGTGTCATTTATTCGACTAACGTTTCTATAATATAGAAACATTAATCAAATAAATGTGTAGCCCTGTATGTACTTTTTTACTGGATTTATGACAAATGTACGTGCATCTATCTACATGTTCGAAAACAAATGAATAAATACATTTGCCATATATAGCCAACCACATTTCTTTAGTGGTTTAGAGGTCATCCTCCACAACTAAGAAAAGGTTCAAAAACATTGCAAACCCACAACACGGTCTAACTTTACCTCATGCTTTCTTCTTAAAGGGGATTTGCAATCTTTAAGGAATATGAGAAGGTAAAGTCTAACACATTTTCCCCAAAAGACAAAGATAGATTATGTGCCTTTTAGTTAATAGTAATTTAGTAATCAAATAATTGTTTCCTGGATTACAGACTCCAAAACATGTCAGAGGATTTTATGACACAAACAAAACATAAACTATTCCAAAATATATACCATCTATACCAACTCAGGTCACCACCGATATCAGTGAATGTATATTGATTATTGAGCCTAACACATCTTATGCAGATCATATTGGACTTTGGATCCGAAACACTGAGGAAGTCAAGTGATTGTAAAAGAGGTGCCAAAATCCTATAAGCTGTATTTAATAAAGACATATTTCAACAGCCAGACAACCCAACTACTGTTGTTATTCCCACATAATCAGTCTGAAGCCGTACCAAACGTATCATAATCCCAAGAAGCATTTAGGAACATGGTGACTCTTTACAGGCTTTTTCTCTCAAATAACTTGTGCGTTTAAGAGACTGAACAATGAAAAAACTATAAAAAGTAAGTGTAGCTACTGTAACAATGTTAAATGTGCCTGGAATGTTCCTTTTTATGGCAGTTAACCATCATTCTTGCATTGATTGTTCATTATAAGACGCATTGAGTAAGTTGCCATAATTCATAAAGTATGTTCTATTGCATAACATCTTAACAGTATAGATTTTGTCCAAACACACCCTGCCGATGACCTGAGGTGAACCCTGGGCCCCGGGGCGCAGTGTAAGGCTGTCACGTTACGGCCTCTGACTCATGTGTTCTAACAATGTACCCGAGGTTTATCCAAGGTAGTGATTCGCTCAACATGGCTGTAATTATTGTTTATTTGTGCTTATTTTCATTTAAAAGGGGAAGCTCGTGCAAACATGCTATGAATGGCCCAGTCATGTAATCACTTTAATTAAGGTTAGAGAGTTTATCTGGTTAAGTTAATATGTACGTTTCCCCTCTTGCTTACACTGAACTTGTGTTACGCATCGTGACTTTTCAAAGCAGTGCTGTAGAAATCACTGCGTTGTACAACTTTGGGTAAAGGTAATTAAGGCTGTAGCTATTAATTATTTTTTTATTTGTTGGCTTGTCAAACAATTATTTCAATAGCCGATTTTTAAATACATTCTTAATAACCAAATAAAGGATGAAATGGTGACTGAAGTTTTCTCGATATATTTACAAATCAAACAAAATATCTATTGAGAAATTGTCACCTTCAGATATACAATGTCGATATGACTGATTAAACGACACATTTCACTAAAATGTAGTGAACACAATTATGTTTCAAATTTTACTGAGCATTTTGCCCATCTTTCCCCAGTTTTGACCTAGTTTATAATATTACTTCTTGGTTGGACGTAGGCAAATATTACCTAGCAACTATACTGTAAACAAGTGGTAAAATCCATATAAATTACACAAGTTATTACTTGAGAAACAATAATACCATAAAACACCTTTTTTTAGTTGAAATTTAGTTGAAACGTTTATTTTTTTAAATGTCTACACAAACTTCAAGACCATTTGAAGTCTTTGGGGCAGTACCATGTCCCTCTGAATTGAAATGTTCTTTGATGACATCAGAGCACATTAAGACGTCCCCCTCAGATAAAGAAATAATTCACAGTTTAGAGTTGCTACAGAAATGTTTCATAGGTATTTAATTCCCTGTGTTTGTTAATATGTTTGTGTTTTCAATTGTGAAAAATACGCTCCTTCGTTACACTGAGAGTTCATTGATATTTTTGGTTCTACACTAGTAAAACAGTGTAAAGCCTTCAAGAATGCAGTCACCACTTTAAATACAAGACGTTCTTTATTTCATCTGCATCTGGAATGAAATGACACTTGATATATTGTTTAGTGGCTTTGTCCATTTTTAATCTTAGGTGCAGCAAAAAGTCAGGGATGCCAAAGGAAGTGGTGGTCACCTGAACGACTCCCAGAGGATTGTGGGACACTCCTTCACATCCTTCAGAGGAACAGTTTGACAGATGGATGGACCGGGATTCCTCTGAAGTGGTGAACGTCACTTTCCCACAGACGCTGGAAGAGAAAAAGTCCAGTGAAACCTAGAGGTGAATCAGAGGGACTTGTAGAGGGAAGCTGAAGGTGAGTGTGAAGTAACAGTAGTAAGATTATGAACATCTTGACCAAGTTCTCTCTTTTACGAAAACAATTACAGATACAGATGTTGGTTTTATCGTACAATCTAGTAGTTATTGAATTTAATCATACGTGGACACAGTAAATCTGACTTTCAGGGATGCAACAATTTAAATTCAAATCTAACGGCACAGCATTTTTACTCCGTGTTCCTTTATTGTCTCTAAATGGAAATATCCATATATAATACAGTGCAATGCTCAGTACATCTACTCCTCTGACTGAGAGCTACACAATCCACAGACAAACTTTGGTTGACTAAAAAAACATTGACCCATTACCGTATTTTCTGGACTATAAGTCGCACTTGGAGAACAAGTCGCTTTTTTTGTGTCTGGTATGTTAACGTAACATATTAACAGTTATTCAGATAACTATAGCATAAAGAACATGCTAACAAGTTTACCAAAGCATCAGTTTTACCCCAAATCACTAAATCTTTAGAATTGTTCTTCCTCTGTGTCACTTCTAAACAACTCCACAAACTCCAGAGGAAGAGGAAGTGCAGATTCTTCTTCTGTGTCGCTTAGAGCCTAGAGCGATTGTCAGTGTGAAAATAATCATCTTGTGTCATGCGGTTTCCAGTGTGAAAATAATGAATAATATCACATATAAGTCGCTCTGGAGTATAAGTCGCACCCCGGCAAAAACTATGAAAAAACATGCGACTTATAATCAGTTAAAGGACTACAAGATTACTATTACCATTCCAACGCATAACATACAGACAGATCCGCTTGTTCTTCTGGGTTCACTATTAATGGAAATGCTAACAATGTACACTGTGACAAAAACACGTTTGGTACTCCTACTTTCAAGTACAGACCCACACTATGGTACTTTATGCACTCTGGTGTTGGGATGTCAATCATGAGGTGTCCATTAAAATAAATAGTTTTTGATACACAGCTATTAGTTAAGAGACGGCAATTTCTGTGTCAGCACCAGCTTCATTACAGTCCACATTATATTTCAAAACCCTGAGCCACAATAATCGCTTGTTCAATTCAATGTTTTCTCTGTGGAGCGGGGCCTAATACCACCATGTAAACCAAGTCAGAATTATATGTTGCGGCATACTTTTAAACCACAGACATATTCGCTCGTTACTTTGCCAGCTTTAGTGGAAAAAGTGACAGAGAAGAAAAATTACAGGTTGTTTAAAACGACCCAATTACTGTTTTTTTGAGGTTGTTGTGTCTGTCTAGTCCAAGTAATCAAGTGCCATTAAGCATCACTGAGGCTGTTCATGTGAGTTACAGTGGGCAGTAATTGTGATTTGGACTCCTCTGTAACCATCCCTTCCCTGATGGACTAAGTATGGCCTTCTAAGAATACACAGATACACAGTAAACAGATAGTTACTGTTTGGGGGGATTCAGAAAACTTGGATGAGAGATAGTCCAGAAGATCTTTGCTTGGGTATAAATCTGATCTGAAACCCTCTGGGAACATCGACAACACGGCATTGTTTGAAAGGAAGAAAAGATTTGGTCAGTTAAATTGGAACAAATGAGAAAAATCATGTACGTTCCAAACCGTGTTCCATGGCACTTTGAAAAGAATACATTGCAGCTGAGTTGATTTTGTAATGTACCCAAACTTAATTCTGTTGTTTAATACATGGTCAACAAAAGCAAAAAAAAATTCTTGGATTAAAGCCCCTGTATCCAATTTTGCACAATGAATGAAGAACCTGGCAAGATGTCATTGTTAATTCAATTGGAAACCATTGTTTCCTCCTAAATAAGAACTTTCTGTAGATTCAGATTCACATTTCAAGTGAAGTCTACAAATAGAGATTTTTTTTTATTTTTAATATACTGTAAACAAATTGTTCTAGTGATAGTAGTGTGCAGCTACCATTAGCATTCTTGGATATTTATACAGATTTGGGCCGCTGGATCACATTATGCTCCACCATGTCCTCGAATCTGTATTAAATAAGATAATATAAGACGACCTTTATCCATCCTAACGCTAAAACAGGAGGTTAATGTATAAAATACACAGAAAAATAAATGTATCAATGATTTGTCCCACATTGGGGAAATTCCAATGTTGCAACAGACAGTTCAAGAACAGCAGGAGAACAGATGCAGAACAGTTCCTTCAGAAGCCGACTGTATCACTCGCTCCAATGTCTCTCCATGAGAACAAGACACTCTATGCTCTGATTGGACAAAAACATAGGGATCCTGGTTGTCGCTTCTAACTGGATCTCTTTCATCTAATGCTTTTGAAATTGCGGAGGTGGAATCCTTCAGTCGATTTCCCCCCTCAAATAGCTGATTTTACCATGCATTGCGTGGAGTCAAAGAATAAGAAGAAAGAAAATTCCAGCAGGCCCTTTATTGGTTTCAGTCTTGACGAGTCCCATCCAGACATAGGGAGACCGTACTTCCTCGCACCTCGGACCGTTTCCATGTGAGGTGAGAGTGCTAACCACTGTTCCACCAACTAGCTGGTTCAAACCTCGTATTAGTATTGTCACTGTGTCCCTGAGCGGACTGGTAATGGCACAAAGAAGACGCTATGCCAGCTGAAATGGGTCATTGGAGCAGTTGTTTTCTTCTCTTTAGACTCGAGTGAACATTAAATTAGTCGGAATCCTTCAATCAGTGAGTATCAGGTGAATGTTCCGGTGCTCCATGTGTCAGCGCTGGTGTCCGACTGTCTGCGAGGCTGTGGACACTGTGGACACTGTGGACACTGTGGGGATGTGTTTGGGCAAAGAGACAGAGGAGAGCTAGACTGGAACGGACAAATGCTGTCTGGACGGTGCTGAGAGAAACATCATTCATTATTTTTACATTAGAGAGGAAAAAACGTTGAGATGAAAAGTAGAGTTGAAGAAAATGTCTCCTGTCTTGAATCATAGTAGCACCACGTTTGGTAGAACTGTCCAGACTAAGGATGGGATGACATTATACTATAAACTTTTTCTCTGACATAGTTGGAAACGTATTCTGTTTTTGCATCCCAGACGTGCACCCATTTGAAAAACCTGGCCCCTGGTCTTACAAAAGCTCATTGGAGATCGGAAACTCTTCATTTTGATGCAAAAATATTTCAAAAATTCAAAGGTTAAAAAAAAAGTATAGTTACATCTCTTTACCCACGTTGATAGTTAGTATTACTGTAAATGAGTTAATAATAGCTAAACATGAAGGCTGGACCACACACTCAGCTAGCAACTATCCTTTTACTACAAGAATATACTTTTATTTCATGCAATACAATTTACAGTCCAGGCAGTAATATCACAGTTAAATTAAATTGTTCAACCTGTAGTTTAAACTTCTTACCATCCACTTTGAATTCTCCAGAAACTCAATCTTTTCGTCTCGAGTCTCTCAGCTTGCAATCAGCCACAGGTTCAAATCGGACGTCCCGTAATGCCTTGCCGATGATTTGTTGATTTGCCGCTATTCCCCGTCCCCCCTCAGGTCCGCACCCGTGATAACTTGATGAAAAGAGCTTGATGAAAATTCTAGGATAATATCATTTTTGGTGCGGCGCCATGTGGAGAGCTCCGGTTGGTTGAGGGTCCGGCGAGAGGGAAGCCCGGCCCGACTTCTGGCTCGCAGCTGTGCAGATCTGAGCCACTGCCAATTCATCACTGTCTGCCGCGTGAGCCACTCGGCATTTCGGGGGGAATCTTTACTAGACTTCATCCCGCGTCTGGCAGTGAACCAAAGCTGTTGCTGGGCCATCATTTCACTGGCGTGTGACGGTGAAATGGAACGGTTCAGAAACACGAGGCAATGTTCAAATTCTGTGAACATAAGATTAGCTCATGTCACATTAAACTGTAATGTAATGTCATTTTTACTGCTTTTTTGGTGCTGGATGGCTACAGTGAACCCCGGGCTTATGTTTTGGGAGGTTTTTACACTGGGTTTAACGTGGGTTTAGCGTTCACCCATTAGTAAGAACAATTTGGACTGAACAAATTTCAAAACATACATCATTTTGCAATTTTTCTGACGATTTGATTTGCAACTTGATGTTTTGAAGTTTGGATTGTTTGTGCAAAATTTAAATTATCCAGGAGAAATAACATTTGTGACAATACTAAACAATTTGAACAAAGAACAATAAAGACAATTGGATATTTTGTTGTTTGCAGAGGAAATTGTTATTATTTGGTGCACTTTTCTGATGTGCCTGGAATGATTCACACTATCTATCTTGCACTTATTCAATTACTTTTGTTTTTATCGCTTCAAAAGGCCTTAAAAAACATGCACACTTAATTTGATTGGGTTCGCCTCGCTGCAGATCTGACCTGTAACTTGGCCTGGTGTTACTTGCTCATCTCTATGGAGATAGATACGTTTATTGGTATATTGTGGATCATTCCAGATACAGTATCAACATCTCTTACGAGGACAAGCAGGTGCAGACCCTCCACCAACAAACTTATTCAGCGTTTTTCAAGTGTTTCATCATAATTTGACATTTTGATCATTATAAACCACAATCCAAAACAGCTTGTTAATAGAAACGGGTTCATTGGCTTCTTGTTCAAAGGTGTTGAGCTGATAAACCCTGTCTCTTCTTGGTGACAAGCAGTGGATTGTCATTTTTCACGTTTTCATTTTTTAATAGTGGCTCCATGACATTTTAGAACCCTACATGTATCACTCGGTGTCTTGATTTTTCAAAGAATTGCCGGGACGTGGGTGGGCATAGGGGGTTTTCTGTGCACTCAAGCCTTAGTTGCAGGACAATACGGGATTAATCAAACATGCAATCACAGTACAACTTTGAGTACACTAATCATGAAAAAATACACAAGATTAAAAGCTGATTTTGCATAATACGTCCCCTTTAAATGAGTGCAGTCTTTATACATTCATATTGTGATTTTTAATATTAGCATCAATAAAAATCTGTTTTATAATAATTTCCACAAATTTTCATTTAAACAAGTGCTGTGACCCATTGCTGTGTCGGACAGGCTGAGCCCACACAGAGCTGAGCCTCCAGAGCTGTGCACATGCAGGAGGCAGGTCTGTGCGTTTGTCTCTGATGTTGAGTGCCGTAAAAGTCCGAGATGAGCCCAATCGAGTAATCAAGAAAAGAGTCCTGCACTCGATCCAGCCGCGCTTATTAATGTCAGAAGAATGCAACACGAGATACAGTCAATGTCGTTAAGGGCGTAGAACCTGATCACATTTAAAGACTCTCAGAATACAAGTTAGAGTATTCATGAAACGAAATCAAAAGCATTACAAGTCACATTTAAGCAGGCCTCAGTAACGCTCATACTCCCTCGCTCCTCTGTATATTTGTAGTTTGTACTTTGTGTCTACTCTCTGATACTCTCTGACCAGTATTTCCCAACCAGGGGGTTAAACAAGAAGGTGAAATTTAATTGTATTGAAATAAAAATGTACTATTCATTAGAAATAGCCATGCCTTTTCATACTCTCGCTGGCCATTGATGTCTGTGTTTTTTAGCCTCTCAAATCTTAAAGCAAACAAAGCTTAAAGTTAGGGTTACCCGCTCAGAGAAGGTGTAAATCTTTTCATTAGATGTGGTTCAACAAGCGAACACTCTTCAAAGCTGTCAAAGATATTACGGTTCTGGTGAAAATCCTAATGCCTTTAAGTAGCACAAGCCGCAGCAGACATGAGCGGTTATAAAGGCAAGACACGGCAGAACAACTGACTTTTATTGAAAATTTTCAGGTCAATTTGAAATTTTGCCTGCAATTAAATTACAGCAATAAAGACAAAGTTTGACAATTTATTTGCAAACATCTCCAAATGTGTAATTTCAAGTGAATAAAGCCACACACCACAAAAGGGTTATTTAAATGACACATACCGTATTTTCCGAACTATAAGTCGTACCAGCCTAAAAATGCATAATAGAGAAGAAAAAAAAACATATATAAGTTGCACTGGAGTATGAAATGCGGTTGCAAGTGTGAAAATAACAAATAATATCACATATAAGTTGCTCCGGAGTATAAGTATAAAGTATAAATATAAGTTGGTATAACCCCGGCCAAAACTATGAAAAAGGTTTGACTTATAGTCCGGAAAATACGGTATACATCATTTTTTATTGATATTGGCCTTTAAATATGATCTTCAGTACCTCTGCTTTGGCGTCTCATGTTGTAGAACACGTACTGAAATCATACATTACCTCGTATCTGTGTTCCCTCGCCAGGATTTGTGTTAGCGCTCCATCTACTGGGAGCAGAGGAAATTACAAAAGGGAGATCAAAGAAAGCTATCTTTTCCCCAACATGCTAATGTAAGCAAGCAGTTGCAATTAAACGCGATTTGATGGCAGAAATGCTCAGAACGAGTCTGATGATGATTTATGGACTTAAAAACAGCTCAGAAGATCTCGGAGCTCGACCCATGACATCACAGACCAGGAAAAGTTGGTACGGAGTGTTTTTGCGAGACTCAGACGGAGAGGATTCATCAAACACGTGTGAATGACGCTAAATACATCTCTGGGAATATTATCAAGGGAACAATCATGTTATAGTATGTTTAAAAGCAAATCAAAATGTCCTTTAAGACCAAATTTGATCTGCACTTTGCACACAGTCGTAACCTACACACACATATTTGTTGTCATGCCAGTTTGCATTTACTCTGCATGAAATGAACCCAGCTGGATTAATGAGACCTATGAAGCAGTTTTTAAAAATATCCTGACGTGGAGCGGGGGATGTTGTGAGGACAAACTGCGAACAGAAGCCGTGTTCAGCGCTGTGAGGAGCTGTTGTGTACACGCGTGTTTTTAATGGCAGCGCTGCAAGCAAACCACGCAACTGAGGTAACATTTTATATTAAAAAGCAGTCTTTGCACTCACCAGGGGACGGAAAGCCACTTCTAATATTTGGAAACAACTTTTACTGTTCATTATGAAACATCGCCACAGCAGGACGGGGAGCACTTCAAAAAGCGCACTTCAATTAATATCACGACGCAGCTGTCACTATGAAGCCTGTCACACTGTAAAATAAGCGAGATGTATATTTATGTCCACCCAAAACACTTCTGCACGGGCTTTTTCCACAAAGCGTTGCCTTGTGTAATCTATAATAAACGCTCATGCGGTCACATCTCTCGGCGGGACGGAGGGGCACGTCTGAGGTGGACAGGGTGAAGGTCAGGCCAAGGGGGACCCCGGCTCGTGTCCAGCGGGTGTGGCGTCAACGGACAAGGGATATCCCCGGGCTATTCTCAGCGCCGCTCTGTTAAGTGATGAGAAGCATGCCATGTTGACTGGTGACCCAAAGCTGGACTTAATTGGCGCCTGTTGTGAATAGAACCTCTAATTTCCCATGAATAATGTCCCCGCGTCAGACGGCGGGCCAGGAAGGTTGCTTTTCTCAGAGGCCTTGTGGCCCGACTAATACACTCTTTATGAGCACTGGGCCTAAGTGCTAGTCTCCACTTCCTCAGCCGCTCCCAGCTCAGCACCAGGTTCAGCAGCAGGTCCACAGTCAGACACACCGTTAACTCCTTATGTTTGATGTAAGAATGTCCATTACGTCTGTGTAAAACAATTGGATGTGATTTAATGTTACTTTTGCAAACACCCGTTCCTCTGTGTCATGTTCACATTAACTCTGAAGAACTACTTTTGTTGACGATTGTTATTCGAATTGGGATTAACATTCCTTAAATAAAGAAGGAGAAAGTATGTCTTTGAAGACCGGCTCAAAGCTTACTTGCTTTATGGCGTTTTATGACTGGAAGGCTTCTTTTTTTTTCAATCCTGTCTTAATGTCTTATGGTTTGAGAGTGAGTGATTTATGGTGCCGCAGATTGGCAGCCAGGTCCGTGTCAGCCTGCCTGAGGGCGGTCGTAGCTCCACCAGGTGTGAGAGAATGCAAATGCATAAAAAGTAGTTTAAAGTTTAAAATTTGACACGCTTTGTAATTTTGCCTTGCATACTGTACAGTAGTACGTACCCAAACTAAATGATGTCTCTATCATTGCAATCTTAAAATCATATGCCAACATTGTTTATGGAAATATAAAAAGATCTGGAAGATGAATCAAAGACGTCGAAATATTTGTCAAAGATATTGTTTCTATGGCTTTTGCTCACTTCACTGGCACATGAAGCCAAAGATTGTTTCTTATTTCATATTTACTTCCTCGATACGTGCTTGTGTTGTCCTCTGTGTGATGACGGAAACATCATCTGACCGATCAGCGTTGAGGGCGGTTCGAGTGGATTTAGGCCTGAGTGGAGCTAAGTGAAATGTTACAAAGCTAACTTTTAGGCATTTTGAGGATTCAGTGCTTGCTGTGTGTAAATAGAGATTAATCCCGTCAAAATCCGACCTTTGTGAAAGCTGTCAGACCCTGTAGCCAACACGAACAGTTCGATTTCACCAAAAAATACATGGCCGCACACAGAAATAATGAAACACAAGCGTATGTGTCTTATCCAGTTTATCTGCTTGGATGTGACACAGGGGAAACGGTGCATGTCAGGAGGACGACACACTCAATAGAGTGCAGCTGATAGAAAATATGAACAAATAACAGGAGATGATGTTGTAAATACACAATTGAAGCAAGAAACTGAGCTCATTGTGGGACGTACATGGCCAAAACTAACCAGGATGTTGATAGAGTGTTGAATCACCTCCTCTGAGTCAGTTTAGACACGCGTGATCCAGAAGCTTCTGTGATTTTTCCACAGAATTATGTTGCTATTAATTAATCCACTTGTTTTGAATGGATTTAGAACCTGGACTTTGGGCTTTGGTAAGTAATCTAGTTAAAATTCAGCCTGCTACTCTCCATCCGTGCTCTGCCTCTGACCCCTGCCAGCAGCTGGGAGCATTTAAACTTCAAACAGTGATGCAGATTTTCAACCGCATATTTTCAATGTTTTGCTAATTTTCTATTTTAGCACGTGGCTGATATTAATGATGAAAGTCCCCAGAGATTTTGTGGCAGTCTCAGTGGTTGAGCAAAGCGCATGAAAGCTAACGAAGACCAGGACAGAGGGATCATGGAGACACACAGGCTGTCAGAGCGAGACGGAGACATCAGCCGTGTGCAGAGAAATGTGCGCCCAATGAACTTGACACGTCTGTTTGTAATAAATAGGAACAGAAGACAATGGGTTAGACATGTCCAAATCAGCTGAAGAGAGGCACGAGTGATTGCTATGACGATCGCGATACAATGCAACAGTGACCATCTGTGTATGAGACCATAAGAAGGGGAACAAGCTGCAAATGTCTACTGTCCACTCATGGCACATCCAAAAGGAACCAGAAACATTGTTATAATAGTATTAACAATAACAGTTTGCTCAGAAATATATAATTTGATGCAGAAAGTGCACAGCAGCCTGATTTAGTCAAGAACTTTTTTTAAAAAATTTTTTTTTAAAGATCAAGATTTGGGTTTGGTACCTTGTCAATTTACCACCACAACTAAATGTATTAATGTTTAAAATTGTTTTCTAAGATGCGATATGTAACTTTATTCAATATAATATTGAATGATTTGGTACTGGCTGGGATGAGAATCCGCACCTCCAAATCCGAGGCCATGGTTCTCCACCGGAAAAAGGTGGCTTGCCCTCTTATGTGGGTGGGGAGTCCTTGCCTCACGTGGAGGAGTTCAAGTATCTCGGGGTCTTGTTCACGAGTGAGGGTAGGATGGAGCGTGAGATCGACAGGCGGATCGGTGCAGCGGCTGCAGTGATGCAGTCGCTGCATCGGACCGTTGTGGTAAAGAGGGAGCTGAGTCGAAAGGCAAAGCTCTCTATTTACCGGTCGGTCTACGTTCCTACCCTCACCTATGGTCATGAGCTTTGGGTAGTGACCGAAAGGACAAGATGGCGGATACATGCGGTCGAAATGAGTTTCCTCCGCCGAGTGGCTGGGTGCTCCCTTAGAGATAAGGTGAGGAGCTCGGCCACACGGGGGGAGCTCGGAGTAGAGCCGCTGCTCCTCCACGTCGAGAGGAGCCAGCTGAGGTGGCTCGGGCATCTGTTCCGGATGCCTCCTGGGCGCCTCCCTCGGGAGGTGTTTCAGGCATGTCCCACCGGGAAGAGGCCCCGGGGAAGACCCAGGACACGCTGGAGAGACTGTGTCTCTCGGCTGGCCTGGGAACGCCTCGGGATCCCCCCGGAGGAGTTGGAGGAAGTATCTGGGGAGAATGAAGTCTGGGAGTCGCTGCTCAGACTGCTGCCCCCGCGACCCGGCCCCGGATAAAGCGGCAGAAAATGGATGGATGGATGGATAATTTGGTACTACAACATACAATGCACAAGTCTGGCTCCATCTGCATGTGTTGCTCCCACTGAAAGGGTTAAACATGTTAGGATATAGCACCAGGCTTATTATTGCTATGTTCTCACAGAGGACTGCAACTGTTTTAATATGTTTAGATTGTTCCAGGAATTCATTATTAACTCCTCTAAAACCACTTTTAACAGCTCCAAAAGTTTAAACTGAGAGTTGGGGAGAAACTTAATCTCTGTATAGTGTGCGAAGGACCTTCCTGTTGATCTTAAGATGTAGTATATGTACATGTCTTAGAGTAGATGTAGTATGTACATGTCTTAGTGTGGATGCAGTATGTACATGTCTTAGTGTGGATGCAGTATGTACATGTCTTAGAGTAGATGTAGTATGTACATGTCTTAGAGTAGATGTAGTATGTACATGTCTTAGAGTAGATGCAGTATGTACATGTCTTAGAGTAGATGTAGTATGTACATGTCTTAGAGTAGATGTAGTATGTACATGTCTTAGAGTAGATGCAGTATGTACATGTCTTAGTGTAGCTGCAGTATGTACATGTCTTAGAGTAGATGTAGTATGTACATGTCTTAGAGTAGATGCAGTATATGTACATGTCTTAGAGTAGATGTAGTATGTACATGTCTTAGAGTAGATGCAGTATGTACATGTCTTAGAGTAGATGTAGTATGTACATGTCTTAGAGTAGATGTAGTATGTACATGTCTTAGAGTAGATGCAGTATGTACATGTCTTAGAGTAGATGCAGTATGTACATGTCTTAGAGTAGATGCAGTATGTACATGTCTTAGAGTAGATGTAGTATGTACATGTCTTAGAGTAGATGTAGTATGTACATGTCTTAGAGTAGATGCAGTATATGTACATGTCTTAGTGTAGATGCAGTATATGTACATGTCTTAGTGTGGATGTAGTATGTACATGTCTTAGAGTAGATGCAGTATGTACATGTCTTAGAGTAGATGTAGTATGTACATGTCTTAGAGTAGATGTAGTATGTACATGTCTTAGAGTAGATGTAGTATGTACATGTCTTAGAGTAGATGTAGTATATGTACATGTCTTAGTGTAGATGCAGTATATGTACATGTCTTAGTGTGGATGCAGTATGTACATGTCTTAGAGTAGATGCAGTATATGTACATGTCTTAGAGTAGATGTAGTATGTACATGTCTTAGAGTAGATGTAGTATGTACATGTCTTAGAGTAGATGCAGTATGTACATGTCTTAGAGTCGATGCAGTATGTACATGTCTTAGAGTAGATGTAGTATGTACATGTCTTAGAGTAGATGTAGTATGTACATGTCTTAGAGTAGATGTGGTATGTACATGTCTTAGAGTAGATGTAGTATATGTACATGTCTTAGAGTAGATGCAGTATGTACATGTCTTAGAGTAGATGCAGTATGTACATGTCTTAGAGTAGATGTAGTATGTACATGTCTTAGAGTAGATGTAGTATGTACATGTCTTAGAGTAGATGTAGTATATGTACATGTCTTAGAGTAGATGTGGTATGTACATGTCTTAGAGTAGATGTAGTATGTACATGTCTTAGAGTAGATGCAGTATGTACATGTCTTAGAGTAGATGTAGTATGTACATGTCTTAGAGTAGATGTAGTATGTACATGTCTTAGAGTAGATGTAGTATGTACATGTCTTAGAGTAGATGTAGTATATGTACATGTCTTAGAGTAGATGCAGTATGTACATGTCTTAGAGTAGATGTGGTATGTACATGTCTTAGAGTAGATGTAGTATGTACATGTCTTAGAGTAGATGCAGTATGTACATGTCTTAGTGTAGATGCAGTATATGTACATGTCTTAGTGTGGATGTAGTATGTACATGTCTTAGAGTAGATGCAGTATGTACATGTCTTAGAGTAGATGTAGTATGTACATGTCTTAGAGTAGATGCAGTATATGTACATGTCTTAGTGTGGATGCAGTATGTACATGTCTTAGAGTAGATGCAGTATGTACATGTCTTAGTGTGGATGCAGTATGTACATGTCTTAGAGTAGATGTAGTATATGTACATGTCTTAGAGTAGATGCAGTATGTACATGTCTTAGTGTAGATGCAGTATGTACATGTCTTAGTGTAGATGCAGTATGTACATGTCTTAGAGTAGATGCAGTATGTACATGTCTTAGTGTGGATGCAGTATGTACATGTCTTAGAGTAGATGTAGTATATGTACATGTCTTAGAGTAGATGCAGTATGTACATGTCTTAGAGTAGATGTAGTATGTACATGTCTTAGAGTAGATGCAGTATATGTACATGTCTTAGAGTAGATGCAGTATGTACATGTCTTAGAGTAGATGTAGTATGTACATGTCTTAGAGTAGATGTAGTATGTACATGTCTTAGTGTAGATGCAGTATGTACATGTCTTAGAGTAGATGTAGTATGTACATGTCTTAGAGTAGATGCAGTATGTACATGTCTTAGAGTAGATGCAGTATGTACATGTCTTAGAGTAGATGTAGTATGTACATGTCTTAGAGTAGATGTAGTATGTACATGTCTTAGAGTAGATGCAGTATGTACATGTCTTAGAGTAGATGCAGTATGTACATGTCTTAGAGTAGATGTAGTATGTACATGTCTTAGAGTAGATGCAGTATGTACATGTCTTAGAGTAGATGTAGTATATGTACATGTCTTAGAGTAGATGCAGTATGTACATGTCTTAGAGTAGATGTGGTATGTACATGTCTTAGAGTAGATGTAGTATGTACATGTCTTAGAGTAGATGCAGTATGTACATGTCTTAGAGTAGATGCAGTATGTACATGTCTTAGTGTAGATGCAGTATATGTACATGTCTTAGTGTAGATGCAGTATGTACATGTCTTAGAGTAGATGTAGTATATGTACATGTCTTAGTGTGGATGCAGTATGTACATGTCTTAGTGTGGATGCAGTATGTACATGTCTTAGAGTAGATGTAGTATATGTACATGTCTTAGAGTAGATGCAGTATGTACATGTCTTAGTGTGGATGCAGTATGTACATGTCTTAGAGTAGATGTAGTATGTACATGTCTTAGAGTAGATGTAGTATATGTACATGTCTTAGAGTAGATGCAGTATGTACATGTCTTAGTGTGGATGCAGTATGTACATGTCTTAGAGTAGATGTAGTATGTACATGTCTTAGAGTAGATGCAGTATGTACATGTCTTAGAGTAGATGTAGTATGTACATGTCTTAGAGTAGATGCAGTATATGTACATGTCTTAGAGTAGATGCAGTATGTACATGTCTTAGAGTAGATGCAGTATGTACATGTCTTAGAGTAGATGCAGTATATGTACATGTCTTAGAGTAGATGCAGTATATGTACATGTCTTAGAGTAGATGCAGTATGTACATGTCTTAGAGTAGATGCAGTATATGTACATGTCTTAGAGTAGATGTAGTATGTACATGTCTTAGAGTAGATGCAGTATATGTACATGTCTTAGAGTAGATGCAGTATGTACATGTCTTAGAGTAGATGCAGTATATGTACATGTCTTAGAGTAGATGTAGTATGTACATGTCTTAGAGTAGATGCAGTATGTACATGTCTTAGAGTAGATGCAGTATGTACATGTCTTAGAGTAGATGTAGTATGTACATGTCTTAGAGTAGATGTAGTATGTACATGTCTTAGAGTAGATGTGGTATGTACATGTCTTAGAGTAGATGTAGTATGTACATGTCTTAGAGTAGATGCAGTATGTACATGTCTTAGAGTAGATGTAGTATGTACATGTCTTAGAGTAGATGTAGTATGTACATGTCTTAGAGTAGATGCAGTATGTACATGTCTTAGAGTAGATGTGGTATGTACATGTCTTAGAGTAGATGTAGTATGTACATGTCTTAGAGTAGATGCAGTATGTACATGTCTTAGAGTAGATGTAGTATGTACATGTCTTAGAGTAGATGTAGTATGTACATGTCTTAGAGTAGATGTAGTATGTACATGTCTTAGAGTAGATGTAGTATATGTACATGTCTTAGAGTAGATGCAGTATGTACATGTCTTAGAGTAGATGTGGTATGTACATGTCTTAGAGTAGATGTAGTATGTACATGTCTTAGAGTAGATGCAGTATGTACATGTCTTAGTGTAGATGCAGTATATGTACATGTCTTAGTGTGGATGTAGTATGTACATGTCTTAGAGTAGATGCAGTATGTACATGTCTTAGAGTAGATGTAGTATGTACATGTCTTAGAGTAGATGCAGTATATGTACATGTCTTAGTGTGGATGCAGTATGTACATGTAATAGTGTAGATGCAGTATATGTACATGTCTTAGAGTAGATATAGTATGTACATGTCTTAGAGTAGATGCAGTATATGTACATGTCTTAGTGTAGATGCAGTATATGTACATGTCTTAGAGTAGATGTAGTATGTACATGTCTTAGAGTAGATGCAGTATGTACATGTCTTAGAGTAGATGTAGTATGTACATGTCTTAGAGTAGATGTAGTATGTACATGTCTTAGAGTAGATGCAGTATGTACATGTCTTAGAGTAGATGCAGTATGTACATGTCTTAGTGTGGATGCAGTATGTACATGTCTTAGTGTAGATGCAGTATGTACATGTCTTAGAGTAGATGTAGTATGTACATGTCTTAGAGTAGATGTAGTATATGTACATGTCTTAGAGTAGATGCAGTATGTACATGTCTTAGAGTAGATGCAGTATGTACATGTCTTAGAGTAGATGCAGTATGTACATGTCTTAGTGTGGATGCAGTATGTACATGTCTTAGTGTAGATGTAGTATGTACATGTCTTAGAGTAGATGCAGTATATGTACATGTCTTAGTGTAGATGCAGTATATGTACATGTCTTAGTGTGGATGTAGTATGTACATGTCTTAGAGTAGATGTAGTATGTACATGTCTTAGAGTAGATGTAGTATGTACATGTCTTAGAGTAGATGTAGTATATGTACATGTCTTAGTGTAGATGTAGTATGTACATGTCTTAGAGTAGATGCAGTATGTACATGTCTTAGAGTAGATGTAGTATGTACATGTCTTAGAGTAGATGTAGTATGTACATGTCTTAGAGTAGATGTAGTATATGTACATGTCTTAGTGTAGATGCAGTATGTACATGTCTTAGTGTAGATGCAGTATGTACATGTCTTAGTGTAGATGCAGTATGTACATGTCTTAGTGTGGATGCAGTATGTACATGTCTTAGAGTAGATGTAGTATATGTACATGTCTTAGTGTAGATGCAGTATGTACATGTCTTAGAGTAGATGCAGTATGTACATGTCTTAGTGTAGATGCAGTATGTACATGTCTTAGTGTAGATGCAGTATGTACATGTCTTAGTGTAGATGCAGTATATGTACATGTCTTAGTGTAGATGCAGTATGTACATGTCTTAGAGTAGATGCAGTATGTACATGTCTTAGAGTAGATGCAGTATGTACATGTCTTAGTGTGGATGCAGTATGTACATGTCTTAGAGTAGATGTAGTATATGTACATGTCTTAGAGTAGATGCAGTATGTACATGTCTTAGAGTAGATGTAGTATGTACATGTCTTAGAGTAGATGCAGTATATGTACATGTCTTAGAGTAGATGCAGTATGTACATGTCTTAGAGTAGATGTAGTATGTACATGTCTTAGAGTAGATGTAGTATGTACATGTCTTAGTGTAGATGCAGTATGTACATGTCTTAGAGTAGATGTAGTATGTACATGTCTTAGAGTAGATGCAGTATGTACATGTCTTAGAGTAGATGCAGTATGTACATGTCTTAGAGTAGATGTAGTATGTACATGTCTTAGAGTAGATGTAGTATGTACATGTCTTAGAGTAGATGCAGTATGTACATGTCTTAGAGTAGATGCAGTATGTACATGTCTTAGAGTAGATGTAGTATGTACATGTCTTAGAGTAGATGCAGTATGTACATGTCTTAGAGTAGATGTAGTATATGTACATGTCTTAGTGTAGATGCAGTATGTACATGTCTTAGAGTAGATGTGGTATGTACATGTCTTAGAGTAGATGTAGTATGTACATGTCTTAGAGTAGATGTAGTATATGTACATGTCTTAGTGTAGATGCAGTATATGTACATGTCTTAGAGTAGATGTAGTATGTACATGTCTTAGAGTAGATGCAGTATGTACATGTCTTAGAGTAGATGCAGTATGTACATGTCTTAGTGTAGATGCAGTATATGTACATGTCTTAGTGTGGATGTAGTATGTACATGTCTTAGAGTAGATGCAGTATGTACATGTCTTAGAGTAGATGTAGTATGTACATGTCTTAGAGTAGATGCAGTATGTACATGTCTTAGTGTGGATGCAGTATGTACATGTCTTAGAGTAGATGCAGTATGTACATGTCTTAGAGTAGATGTAGTATGTACATGTCTTAGAGTAGATGCAGTATATGTACATGTCTTAGAGTAGATGCAGTATATGTACATGTCTTAGAGTAGATGCAGTATGTACATGTCTTAGAGTAGATGCAGTATATGTACATGTCTTAGAGTAGATGTAGTATGTACATGTCTTAGAGTAGATGCAGTATATGTACATGTCTTAGAGTAGATGCAGTATGTACATGTCTTAGAGTAGATGCAGTATATGTACATGTCTTAGAGTAGATGTAGTATGTACATGTCTTAGAGTAGATGCAGTATGTACATGTCTTAGAGTAGATGCAGTATGTACATGTCTTAGAGTAGATGTAGTATGTACATGTCTTAGAGTAGATGTGGTATGTACATGTCTTAGAGTAGATGTGGTATGTACATGTCTTAGAGTAGATGTAGTATGTACATGTCTTAGAGTAGATGCAGTATGTACATGTCTTAGAGTAGATGTAGTATATGTACATGTCTTAGAGTAGATGTGGTATGTACATGTCTTAGAGTAGATGTAGTATGTACATGTCTTAGAGTAGATGCAGTATGTACATGTCTTAGAGTAGATGTAGTATGTACATGTCTTAGAGTAGATGTAGTATGTACATGTCTTAGAGTAGATGTAGTATGTACATGTCTTAGAGTAGATGTAGTATATGTACATGTCTTAGAGTAGATGCAGTATGTACATGTCTTAGAGTAGATGTGGTATGTACATGTCTTAGAGGAGATGTAGTATGTACATGTCTTAGAGTAGATGCAGTATGTACATGTCTTAGTGTAGATGCAGTATATGTACATGTCTTAGTGTGGATGTAGTATGTACATGTCTTAGAGTAGATGCAGTATGTACATGTCTTAGAGTAGATGTAGTATGTACATGTCTTAGAGTAGATGCAGTATATGTACATGTCTTAGTGTGGATGCAGTATGTACATGTAATAGTGTAGATGCAGTATATGTACATGTCTTAGAGTAGATATAGTATGTACATGTCTTAGAGTAGATGCAGTATATGTACATGTCTTAGTGTAGATGCAGTATATGTACATGTCTTAGAGTAGATGTAGTATGTACATGTCTTAGAGTAGATGCAGTATGTACATGTCTTAGAGTAGATGTAGTATGTACATGTCTTAGAGTAGATGTAGTATGTACATGTCTTAGAGTAGATGCAGTATGTACATGTCTTAGAGTAGATGCAGTATGTACATGTCTTAGTGTGGATGCAGTATGTACATGTCTTAGTGTAGATGCAGTATGTACATGTCTTAGTGTGGATGCAGTATGTACATGTCTTAGTGTAGATGTAGTATGTACATGTCTTAGAGTAGATGCAGTATATGTACATGTCTTAGTGTAGATGCAGTATATGTACATGTCTTAGTGTGGATGTAGTATGTACATGTCTTAGAGTAGATGTAGTATGTACATGTCTTAGAGTAGATGTAGTATGTACATGTCTTAGAGTAGATGTAGTATATGTACATGTCTTAGAGTAGATGTAGTATGTACATGTCTTAGAGTAGATGTAGTATATGTACATGTCTTAGTGTAGATGTAGTATGTACATGTCTTAGAGTAGATGTAGTATGTACATGTCTTAGAGTAGATGTAGTATGTACATGTCTTAGAGTAGATGCAGTATATGTACATGTCTTAGTGTAGATGCAGTATATGTACATGTCTTAGAGTAGATGCAGTATGTACATGTCTTAGAGTAGATGTAGTATGTACATGTCTTAGAGTAGATGTAGTATGTACATGTCTTAGAGTAGATGTAGTATATGTACATGTCTTAGTGTAGATGCAGTATGTACATGTCTTAGTGTAGATGCAGTATGTACATGTCTTAGTGTAGATGCAGTATGTACATGTCTTAGTGTGGATGTAGTATGTACATGTCTTAGAGTAGATGTAGTATATGTACATGTCTTAGTGTAGATGCAGTATGTACATGTCTTAGAGTAGATGTAGTATGTACATGTCTTAGAGTAGATGTAGTATATGTACATGTCTTAGTGTAGATGCAGTATGTACATGTCTTAGAGTAGATGCAGTATGTACATGTCTTAGTGTAGATGCAGTATGTACATGTCTTAGTGTAGATGCAGTATGTACATGTCTTAGTGTAGATGCAGTATATGTACATGTCTTAGTGTAGATGCAGTATGTACATGTCTTAGAGTAGATGCAGTATGTACATGTCTTAGTGTAGATGCAGTATGTACATGTCTTAGAGTAGATGCAGTATGTACATGTCTTAGTGTGGATGCAGTATGTACATGTCTTAGAGTAGATGTAGTATATGTACATGTCTTAGAGTAGATGCAGTATGTACATGTCTTAGTGTAGATGCAGTATGTACATGTCTTAGTGTAGATGCAGTATGTACATGTCTTAGAGTAGATGCAGTATGTACATGTCTTAGAGTAGATGCAGTATGTACATGTCTTAGTGTGGATGCAGTATGTACATGTCTTAGAGTAGATGTAGTATATGTACATGTCTTAGAGTAGATGCAGTATGTACATGTCTTAGAGTAGATGTAGTATGTACATGTCTTAGAGTAGATGCAGTATATGTACATGTCTTAGAGTAGATGCAGTATGTACATGTCTTAGAGTAGATGTAGTATGTACATGTCTTAGAGTAGATGTAGTATGTACATGTCTTAGTGTAGATGCAGTATGTACATGTCTTAGAGTAGATGTAGTATGTACATGTCTTAGAGTAGATGCAGTATGTACATGTCTTAGAGTAGATGCAGTATGTACATGTCTTAGAGTAGATGTAGTATGTACATGTCTTAGAGTAGATGTAGTATGTACATGTCTTAGAGTAGATGCAGTATGTACATGTCTTAGAGTAGATGCAGTATGTACATGTCTTAGAGTAGATGTAGTATGTACATGTCTTAGAGTAGATGCAGTATGTACATGTCTTAGAGTAGATGTAGTATATGTACATGTCTTAGAGTAGATGCAGTATGTACATGTCTTAGAGTAGATGTGGTATGTACATGTCTTAGAGTAGATGTAGTATGTACATGTCTTAGAGTAGATGCAGTATGTACATGTCTTAGAGTAGATGCAGTATGTACATGTCTTAGTGTAGATGCAGTATATGTACATGTCTTAGTGTGGATGTAGTATGTACATGTCTTAGAGTAGATGCAGTATGTACATGTCTTAGAGTAGATGTAGTATGTACATGTCTTAGAGTAGATGCAGTATGTACATGTCTTAGTGTGGATGCAGTATGTACATGTAATAGTGTAGATGCAGTATATGTACATGTCTTAGAGTAGATATAGTATGTACATGTCTTAGAGTAGATGCAGTATATGTGCATGTCTTAGTGTAGATGCAGTATATGTACATGTCTTAGAGTAGATGTAGTATGTACATGTCTTAGAGTAGATGTAGTATGTACATGTCTTAGAGTAGATGTAGTATGTACATGTCTTAGAGTAGATGCAGTATGTACATGTCTTAGAGTAGATGCAGTATGTACATGTCTTAGTGTGGATGCAGTATGTACATGTCTTAGTGTAGATGCAGTATGTACATGTCTTAGAGTAGATGCAGTATGTACATGTCTTAGTGTGGATGCAGTATGTACATGTCTTAGTGTGGATGCAGTATGTACATGTCTTAGTGTAGATGCAGTATGTACATGTCTTAGTGTGGATGCAGTATGTACATGTCTTAGTGTGGATGCAGTATGTACATGTCTTAGTGTAGATGCAGTATGTACATGTCTTAGAGTAGATGCAGTATGTACATGTCTTAGTGTGGATGCAGTATGTACATGTCTTAGTGTGGATGCAGTATGTACATGTCTTAGTGTGGATGCAGTATGTACATGTCTTAGTGTGGATGCAGTATGTACATGTCTTAGTGTAGATGCAGTATGTACATGTCTTAGTGTAGATGCAGTATGTACATGTCTTAGAGTAGATGCAGTATGTACATGTCTTAGTGTGGATGCAGTATGTACATGTCTTAGTGTGGATGCAGTATGTACATGTCTTAGTGTAGATGTAGTATGTACATGTCTTAGAGTAGATGTAGTATGTACATGTCTTAGAGTAGATGTAGTATGTACATGTCTTAGTGTGGATGCAGTATGTACATGTCTTAGTGTAGATGCAGTATGTACATGTCTTAGTGTGGATGCAGTATGTACATGTCTTAGTGTAGATGTAGTATGTACATGTCTTAGAGTAGATGCAGTATGTACATGTCTTAGAGTAGATGCAGTATGTACATGTCTTAGAGTAGATGTAGTATGTACATGTCTTAGAGTAGATGCAGTATGTACATGTCTTAGAGTAGATGCAGTATGTACATGTCTTAGAGTAGATGTAGTATGTACATGTCTTAGAGTAGATGCAGTATATGTACATGTCTTAGTGTAGATGCAGTATATGTACATGTCTTAGAGTAGATGTAGTATGTACATGTCTTAGAGTAGATGTAGTATGTACATGTCTTAGAGTAGATGCAGTATGTACATGTCTTAGAGTAGATGCAGTATGTACATGTCTTAGTGTGGATGCAGTATGTACATGTCTTAGTGTAGATGCAGTATGTACATGTCTTAGAGTAGATGTAGTATGTACATGTCTTAGTGTAGATGCAGTATGTACATGCCTTAGAGTAGATGCAGTATGTACATGTCTTAGTGTGTTTGCAGTATGTACATGTCTTAGTGTAGATGCAGTATGTACATGTCTTAGAGTAGATGTAGTATATGTACATGTCTTAGTGTGGATGCAGTATGTACATGTCTTAGAGTAGATGTAGTATGTACATGTCTTAGAGTAGATGCAGTATGTACATGTCTTAGAGTAGATGTAGTATATGTACATGTCTTAGAGTAGATGTGGTATGTACATGTCTTAGAGTAGATGTAGTATGTACATGTCTTAGAGTAGATGCAGTATGTACATGTCTTAGAGTAGATGTAGTATGTACATGTCTTAGAGTAGATGTAGTATGTACATGTCTTAGAGTAGATGTAGTATGTACATGTCTTAGAGTAGATGTAGTATATGTACATGTCTTAGAGTAGATGCAGTATGTACATGTCTTAGAGTAGATGTGGTATGTACATGTCTTAGAGTAGATGTAGTATGTACATGTCTTAGAGTAGATGCAGTATGTACATGTCTTAGTGTAGATGCAGTATATGTACATGTCTTAGTGTGGATGTAGTATGTACATGTCTTAGAGTAGATGCAGTATGTACATGTCTTAGAGTAGATGTAGTATGTACATGTCTTAGAGTAGATGCAGTATATGTACATGTCTTAGTGTGGATGCAGTATGTACATGTAATAGTGTAGATGCAGTATATGTACATGTCTTAGAGTAGATATAGTATGTACATGTCTTAGAGTAGATGCAGTATATGTACATGTCTTAGTGTAGATGCAGTATATGTACATGTCTTAGAGTAGATGTAGTATGTACATGTCTTAGAGTAGATGCAGTATGTACATGTCTTAGAGTAGATGTAGTATGTACATGTCTTAGAGTAGATGTAGTATGTACATGTCTTAGAGTAGATGCAGTATGTACATGTCTTAGAGTAGATGCAGTATGTACATGTCTTAGTGTGGATGCAGTATGTACATGTCTTAGTGTAGATGCAGTATGTACATGTCTTAGTGTGGATGCAGTATGTACATGTCTTAGTGTAGATGTAGTATGTACATGTCTTAGAGTAGATGCAGTATATGTACATGTCTTAGTGTAGATGCAGTATATGTACATGTCTTAGTGTGGATGTAGTATGTACATGTCTTAGAGTAGATGTAGTATGTACATGTCTTAGAGTAGATGTAGTATGTACATGTCTTAGAGTAGATGTAGTATATGTACATGTCTTAGTGTAGATGTAGTATGTACATGTCTTAGAGTAGATGCAGTATGTACATGTCTTAGAGTAGATGTAGTATGTACATGTCTTAGAGTAGATGTAGTATGTACATGTCTTAGAGTAGATGTAGTATATGTACATGTCTTAGTGTAGATGCAGTATGTACATGTCTTAGTGTAGATGCAGTATGTACATGTCTTAGTGTAGATGCAGTATGTACATGTCTTAGTGTGGATGCAGTATGTACATGTCTTAGAGTAGATGTAGTATATGTACATGTCTTAGTGTAGATGCAGTATGTACATGTCTTAGAGTAGATGCAGTATGTACATGTCTTAGTGTAGATGCAGTATGTACATGTCTTAGTGTAGATGCAGTATGTACATGTCTTAGTGTAGATGCAGTATATGTACATGTCTTAGTGTAGATGCAGTATGTACATGTCTTAGAGTAGATGCAGTATGTACATGTCTTAGTGTAGATGCAGTATGTACATGTCTTAGAGTAGATGCAGTATGTACATGTCTTAGTGTGGATGCAGTATGTACATGTCTTAGAGTAGATGTAGTATATGTACATGTCTTAGAGTAGATGCAGTATGTACATGTCTTAGTGTAGATGCAGTATGTACATGTCTTAGTGTAGATGCAGTATGTACATGTCTTAGAGTAGATGCAGTATGTACATGTCTTAGAGTAGATGCAGTATGTACATGTCTTAGTGTGGATGCAGTATGTACATGTCTTAGAGTAGATGTAGTATATGTACATGTCTTAGAGTAGATGCAGTATGTACATGTCTTAGAGTAGATGTAGTATGTACATGTCTTAGAGTAGATGCAGTATATGTACATGTCTTAGAGTAGATGCAGTATGTACATGTCTTAGAGTAGATGTAGTATGTACATGTCTTAGAGTAGATGTAGTATGTACATGTCTTAGTGTAGATGCAGTATGTACATGTCTTAGAGTAGATGTAGTATGTACATGTCTTAGAGTAGATGCAGTATGTACATGTCTTAGAGTAGATGCAGTATGTACATGTCTTAGAGTAGATGTAGTATGTACATGTCTTAGAGTAGATGTAGTATGTACATGTCTTAGAGTAGATGCAGTATGTACATGTCTTAGAGTAGATGCAGTATGTACATGTCTTAGAGTAGATGTAGTATGTACATGTCTTAGAGTAGATGCAGTATGTACATGTCTTAGAGTAGATGTAGTATATGTACATGTCTTAGAGTAGATGCAGTATGTACATGTCTTAGAGTAGATGTGGTATGTACATGTCTTAGAGTAGATGTAGTATGTACATGTCTTAGAGTAGATGCAGTATGTACATGTCTTAGAGTAGATGCAGTATGTACATGTCTTAGTGTAGATGCAGTATATGTACATGTCTTAGTGTGGATGTAGTATGTACATGTCTTAGAGTAGATGCAGTATGTACATGTCTTAGAGTAGATGTAGTATGTACATGTCTTAGAGTAGATGCAGTATGTACATGTCTTAGTGTGGATGCAGTATGTACATGTAATAGTGTAGATGCAGTATATGTACATGTCTTAGAGTAGATATAGTATGTACATGTCTTAGAGTAGATGCAGTATATGTGCATGTCTTAGTGTAGATGCAGTATATGTACATGTCTTAGAGTAGATGTAGTATGTACATGTCTTAGAGTAGATGTAGTATGTACATGTCTTAGAGTAGATGCAGTATGTACATGTCTTAGAGTAGATGCAGTATGTACATGTCTTAGTGTGGATGCAGTATGTACATGTCTTAGTGTAGATGCAGTATGTACATGTCTTAGAGTAGATGCAGTATGTACATGTCTTAGTGTGGATGCAGTATGTACATGTCTTAGTGTGGATGCAGTATGTACATGTCTTAGTGTGGATGCAGTATGTACATGTCTTAGTGTAGATGCAGTATGTACATGTCTTAGAGTAGATGCAGTATGTACATGTCTTAGTGTGGATGCAGTATGTACATGTCTTAGTGTGGATGCAGTATGTACATGTCTTAGTGTGGATGCAGTATGTACATGTCTTAGTGTGGATGCAGTATGTACATGTCTTAGTGTAGATGCAGTATGTACATGTCTTAGTGTAGATGCAGTATGTACATGTCTTAGAGTAGATGCAGTATGTACATGTCTTAGTGTGGATGCAGTATGTACATGTCTTAGTGTGGATGCAGTATGTACATGTCTTAGTGTAGATGTAGTATGTACATGTCTTAGAGTAGATGTAGTATGTACATGTCTTAGAGTAGATGTAGTATGTACATGTCTTAGTGTGGATGCAGTATGTACATGTCTTAGTGTAGATGCAGTATGTACATGTCTTAGTGTGGATGCAGTATGTACATGTCTTAGTGTAGATGTAGTATGTACATGTCTTAGAGTAGATGCAGTATATGTACATGTCTTAGTGTAGATGCAGTATATGTACATGTCTTAGAGTAGATGTAGTATGTACATGTCTTAGAGTAGATGCAGTATGTACATGTCTTAGAGTAGATGCAGTATGTACATGTCTTAGAGTAGATGTAGTATGTACATGTCTTAGAGTAGATGCAGTATATGTACATGTCTTAGTGTAGATGCAGTATATGTACATGTCTTAGAGTAGATGTAGTATGTACATGTCTTAGAGTAGATGTAGTATGTACATGTCTTAGAGTAGATGCAGTATGTACATGTCTTAGAGTAGATGCAGTATGTACATGTCTTAGTGTGGATGCAGTATGTACATGTCTTAGTGTAGATGCAGTATGTACATGTCTTAGAGTAGATGTAGTATGTACATGTCTTAGAGTAGATGCAGTATATGTACATGTCTTAGAGTAGATGCAGTATATGTACATGTCTTAGAGTAGATGTAGTATGTACATGTCTTAGAGTAGATGCAGTATATGTACATGTCTTAGAGTAGATGCAGTATGTACATGTCTTAGAGTAGATGCAGTATATGTACATGTCTTAGAGTAGATGTAGTATGTACATGTCTTAGAGTAGATGCAGTATGTACATGTCTTAGAGTAGATGTAGTATGTACATGTCTTAGAGTAGATGTAGTATGTACATGTCTTAGAGTAGATGCAGTATGTACATGTCTTAGAGTAGATGCAGTATGTACATGTCTTAGAGTAGATGTAGTATGTACATGTCTTAGAGTAGATGCAGTATATGTACATGTCTTAGTGTAGATGCAGTATATGTACATGTCTTAGAGTAGATGTAGTATGTACATGTCTTAGAGTAGATGTAGTATGTACATGTCTTAGAGTAGATGCAGTATGTACATGTCTTAGAGTAGATGCAGTATGTACATGTCTTAGTGTGGATGCAGTATGTACATGTCTTAGTGTAGATGCAGTATGTACATGTCTTAGAGTAGATGTAGTATGTACATGTCTTAGTGTAGATGCAGTATGTACATGTCTTAGAGTAGATGCAGTATGTACATGTCTTAGTGTGTTTGCAGTATGTACATGTCTTAGTGTAGATGCAGTATGTACATGTCTTAGAGTAGATGTAGTATATGTACATGTCTTAGTGTGGATGCAGTATGTACATGTCTTAGTGTGGATGCAGTATGTACATGTCTTAGAGTAGATGTAGTATGTACATGTCTTAGAGTAGATGCAGTATGTACATGTCTTAGAGTAGATGTAGTATATGTACATGTCTTAGAGTAGATGCAGTATGTACATGTCTTAGTGTGGATGCAGTATGTACATGTCTTAGAGTAGATGTAGTATGTACATGTCTTAGAGTAGATGCAGTATGTACATGTCTTAGAGTAGATGTAGTATGTACATGTCTTAGAGTAGATGCAGTATATGTACATGTCTTAGAGTAGATGCAGTATGTACATGTCTTAGTGTGGATGCAGTATGTACATGTCTTAGAGTAGATGCAGTATGTACATGTCTTAGAGTAGATGTAGTATGTACATGTCTTAGAGTAGATGCAGTATATGTACATGTCTTAGAGTAGATGCAGTATATGTACATGTCTTAGAGTAGATGCAGTATGTACATGTCTTAGAGTAGATGTAGTATGTACATGTCTTAGAGTAGATGCAGTATATGTACATGTCTTAGAGTAGATGCAGTATATGTACATGTCTTAGAGTAGATGCAGTATATGTACATGTCTTAGAGTAGATGTAGTATGTACATGTCTTAGAGTAGATGCAGTATATGTACATGTCTTAGAGTAGATGCAGTATGTACATGTCTTAGAGTAGATGCAGTATATGTACATGTCTTAGAGTAGATGTAGTATGTACATGTCTTAGAGTAGATGCAGTATGTACATGTCTTAGAGTAGATGTAGTATGTACATGTCTTAGAGTAGATGTAGTATGTACATGTCTTAGAGTAGATGCAGTATATGTACATGTCTTAGAGTAGATGCAGTATGTACATGTCTTAGTGTAGATGCAGTATGTACATGTCTTTGAGTAGATGCAGTATGTACATGTCTCAGAGTACACAAACAGTTTAGGAGGCCAGTATCAGAGCAGATATGGCCTGTGTTTAGAGGCTGCGGTCACGTTTGGAGAAGGTGACTGTTGGAGTGAATGGGCTGCTTGGCTCTGGATCAAACACCATGTCACATTGAGAGGAGATGATTGGAGCTGCTCCTGATGAGGTCACTTATGTAGCTGCACATAAGTGACCTCATCAGCTACAACAGAAGAAAAGTGAAAAATAAACAAGAAAATATAAACATCCACTGCTCGTATCAAGTTAAAATAACACCACTGACACGTTCACTTTAATCAAACCTTCTGACAAACCATGAACTCTTTTGTGCGTTGCACCATCCTATAATGTTATTCGACTCAACAGATGTAAATATTCTTCACACAAACACTTAAAAGCTGTGCATGTTTCCAGAGTTCATACATCAGATATCAGTAAATACATTTCTTGATTGATAATTTCATGATCATTCATGTAATGCATCTATCAGTTATGTCGAATGACAACTATTAGCTGTGCTGCTTTATGACTTCTCCACATAGTTGAGCGTCTGGTGAGAAATAATGTAATATTCTTGTTAGCTAGTGTTCTGGGAGCTAAAGCGAGCCAGACTGCTTTGGTAGCGTGTTAAACTAACATTTCAAATGCCAATACAAAGGTGCTGAAGGTATTTTAAACAGTGTGACTGGGTGTGATATTATGTTTTAAGTAGTTAGGGTTAGGTATTTCAGACTTGATCCGTTTGAACCACTGGCCCACAAGTTCATCTCCCTCAGGTGAATACTGCCATTGTGTCCTTGGGCAAGACACTTAATCTGCTTCTCCCTCAGTGTCCGTGTATTCAGGTGTGTGTGAATGGGTGAGCGGTTCCTTGATGTAAAGTTAGAAAAGCACTATTTAAATGTGACCATTTGATGCTCAGGTCGGTGTAATCCCGTCCAGGAGTGTTCCATTGTAGAAAAAGATCATTACAACTGAATCTTTTTCCACATTTAATGCTCAAATATATATTGTTTTTAAGTAATCAAAAAGTACATTAAGCTTTGAACACTCACGTTCCGGTCTGAAAAACACAGCATGTTTAAAGTTCTGCAGCACATGTGAGTGGCTGACACAAACGCACATGTCTTGTTGTGTGTCTAAACCGTGGCTGGGCTAAGACCTTCCAGCTGTCCAGCACACATGCTTTGAACTCATCCACATTCAAAACCTGAGCATGAACAAGCCAAGTGTTTTGCAGCTCCAAAGGTTGCACTACAGCCCTCTATTAGTGGCTTGTGTGTTAGATCTTTTTCTGAATGTGTTTCCAGAAATCTCTAACTTTCCAGGTTTGTAGAAAAGTGTGAATGTATGATATTGAAACTGCAGAATGAAGTGGTTACAATTATTTATTATTTAAATTGCTAAGTAGTCTTAGGTATTTTTCATCTTAACCTATGGATTTTCATGACTTAATACTTGTTTGCAAAAGATAAAAGGTTTCATAAATGTAGTGAAGATGTGAAAGTTGTACTTCATAAAATAGTTGTACCTTAATACATAATTGACAATTTTAAATATTTTAAATATTGGAATTGCACATTTTATTTAAATATTTGTTATCTTAAACAATGGTGAAAGCGTGACACTGATACAGTTTAGATGAAGCTTTACTTATGTTTTAAGTCTGACAAAACATCGTATGAAAAAAAGTAAAACTATCCAAAAATGTTCTAAAATGCAAAAAAATGATTTAGCAGTCATCTTTTCAAAGGCAATGCTCCTGACAATAAATAAATAAATATATAAAATTATTGCACTGTCCCATTTTAAAGGAGGCACAGGATTACGAGCACAAACCTTTCTGGAATTTTTTTCTCGGGCCAAATCACTCCATTATGTTTGTGGCCGTCTGTGAATCAAAACAGGCTAATGCAAGCATAAATAGTCGGGTGCAAGTGATGGATCTAAATTTGTTCAATGTGTGCTCCAGGAAAACACAATGGTGTGCCACTGAGGTTTCCCAAGCCACATTTGCAATGATTCAGGATGGTCTTGTTTACATCTATAATGAACCAACGGCAACAGAACATCCCTCAACAGGCTGTTCCTAAACATCGGGCAGCTTTTAGAACAATTGCAGTTTCTAGTTGTGTTTTTGGACAACTAAAATGTGTTGATGGGCTTTGTTTGTTTGCTTATTCCACAGCAGCGATGCAGTTAATGTTGTGAGAAATGTAATATTTAACATTTAACTTGTCTGGGAAATACAAATGAACTATCTGTGATTTTGAAATCCAAACGCTTTGTCTGACTGTATATTTTTTTTTAATTTTATTTATTTTATTTATTTTATTTATTTTATTTATTTTATTTATTTTATTTATTTTATTTATTTTATTTATTTTATTTTATATATTTCATTTATTTCATTTATTTCATTTATTTCATTTATTTCATTTATTTCATTTATTTATTATTATTTTTAGCATTAGCCATGTCTGTGATGCGCTGCTTGATATCCACTTCTTCCTAACCGTTTTACAAAAATCTCAAATAAAGAAAATATGGCTTCTTCTCCCAACCGACATATTTTGTGGATTTTGGTAATGGAAAGAGAGACAACTTTTGACTGTTTACTGGAACACATCCTGAAGAATTGATCTCAAAACAGTGCGATTGTTTTGGAAAATCTCATGGACGAGAGACGTCTTTGTGTTTGCGTCGATGTCTGTCCAACTTATGACATCAGCAGCTCATACGCAGCAAAAAACACTGAGCATGAACTTAGTTGGTTTGGCAATTATTCAGTGTCATGTATTTTTACCTGTACTTCTACTTCAAAGCGACATGCAAAATCCTCTTTGAAATACTTTTAACCATGTTTTTTCTGTTCTCCTCCATTCACACGCCGGGACATACTTACTTTGTCCTCTGATTATTATTTTTTGTAATGAATAATGTTAATAATATTTTACCATTAGAGTTCTGTTGAAAAGAGTTTATACAGTTGACATTAAAGGCGTTCCTGTTCCTGATTTTTACTGTCTTAAAAACGTGATAAACTATATAATTCATTTTGTTTGTTTTTTAATTAAAGAACATATTAAAAGAAAAACACAACCAGAGAGAGAGAGAGAGAGAGCAGGCACAAAATAAAAGCATCGGAAATCCAGCAAATGAAAGAAAAAATAATTTGGAAAACAAAATCATGTCCTAGAGAACCCTAAATTTGTCCACTTGTCCCATTTTTTCCTAAGTTTTGTGGATGTTGTGAAATTTTTCCATTCATTATAACCATAGTCCAGTCCTTGATCATCGGTGCCTTTTGTGTCATCCATTTTTTTGTGAGGGCTTTTTTTTTTTTTTGCAACTATTTCTTTTTAAACTGTTTGCAACAGTCTAAAGGTTTTCCTCACTTTCTCATCTGTTCCAAGCCAAGTATTTGCTACAATGTTTTATTATATATTGTTTAATTTAAAGCGCTTTTCACAACTTTCAGAAGCCAGAGGAAGTTCTGCCGTCACCGTAAATGTAACAATATCTAACAATGCTGACCGCGCACCTCCTGGTTTTTAAGAATAAAACACGCACAACGCACTCAGCTGTCTCATTTTGACCTAAACAGCTGCTTCTACAACACATCTGTACTGGAGTAGAACTAATTGTGCTCAACTACATGGGAAAAAGCCTCATATTCTCTTATACTGCAGTATCAGAGTGTTGCCATAAACAGAGTCACAATTGCCTTGATTTCTTGTTGTTCCTGGATTGCGTCTCAAAGCTTTACATCCTGTTCTAAATGATTCTCTGATGTCTCGGTAGTTCTAACAGTACCGTCTAGACTCAGTCATATTTACACTCTTCTCACTTGTGATAATCGGAAGCAGCTGAGCAGAATCCTCTTTCTTTTCCAGCGGTCCGGAGGCTGACCGTGACCTCTGTCCAGGTTAAAGCTTCTCTGTGTGGTGAGCAAACAGGCCGAGCAGCTTCAGGACACATTCCCAGGACTGTCAGTGAAAGGATAAACACAGCAGAAGAGATTAGCCAGTGTCTGTCAAAGCTTTCAACAGGAACAATATTACCGCTGTGATATTCATTGAAAAATCTGTTTTGGTCTGGCTTTTTGACACCTTTGCATAAATGTTTATGGGAAACCTTTTAAGATTCACTGATGGTGATGTAAACTTGTAACTGTGAAAAGAAAATCATATCAAAAAAGATGCCAAAAGATCAATATTTTAAATAAATAAATGTCAATGTTAGAGTGATGGTGCTTTACTGGTGGTGCAGTGGAGAAGGGTGCTGGGGAGAAGGGTGCTGTGGAGAAGGGTGCAGTGGAGAAGGGTGCTGTGGAGAAGGGTGCTGGGGAGAAGGGTGCAATGGAGAAGGGTGCTGTGGAGAAGGGTGCTGGGGAGAAGGGTGCAGTAGAGAAGGGTGCTGGGGAGAAGGGTGCAGTAGAGAAGGGTGCTGGGGAGAAGGGTGCAGTGGAGAAGGGTGCTGTGGAGAAGGGTGCTGGGGAGAAGGGTGCTAGGGAGAAGGGTGCAGTAGAGAAGGGTGCTGGGGAGAAGGGTGCTGTGGAGAAGGGTGCAGTGGAGAAGGGTGCTGTGGAGAAGGGTGCTGGGGAGAAGGGTGCTGTGGAGAAGGGTGCAGTAGAGAAGGGTGCTGGGGAGAAGGGTGCAGTGGAGAAGGGTGCTGTGGAGAAGGGTGCTGGGGAGAAGGGTGCTAGGGAGAAGGGTGCAGTAGAGAAGGGTGCTGGGGAGAAGGGTGCTGGGGAGAAGGGTGCAGTGGAGAAGGGTGCTGTGGAGAAGGGTGCTGGGGAGAAGGGTGCAGTAGAGAAGGGTGCTGGGGAGAAGGGTGCAGTGGAGAAGGGTGCTGTGGAGAAGGGTGCTGGGGAGAAGGGTGCTAGGGAGAAGGGTGCAGTAGAGAAGGGTGCTGTAGAGAAGGGTGCTGGGGAGAAGGGTGCAGGGGAGAAGGGTGCTGTGGAGAAGGGTGCAGTGGAGAAGGGTGCAGTGGAGAAGGGTGCAGGGGAGAAGGATGCTGGGGAGAAGGGTGCTGTGGAGAAGGGTGCAGTGGAGAAGGGTGCTGGGGAGAAGGGTGCTGTGGAGAAGGGTGCAGGGGAGAAAGGTGCTGTGGAGAAGGGTGCAGTGGAGAAGGGTGCAGTGGAGAAGGGTGCTGTGGAGAAGGGTGCTGTGGAGAAGGGTGCAGTGGAGAAGGGTGCTGGGGAGAAGGGTGCTGTGGAGAAGGGTGCAGGGGAGAAAGGTGCTGTGGAGAAGGGTGCAGTGGAGAAGGGTGCAGTGGAGAAGGGTGCTGTGGAGAAGGGTGCTGTGGAGAAGGGTGCTGTGGAGAAGGGTGCAGTGGAGAAGGGTGCTGGGGAGAAGGGTGCTGTGGAGAAGGGTGCAGGGGAGAAAGGTGCTGTGGAGAAGGGTGCTGTGGAGAAGGGTGCTGTGGAGAAGGGTGCTGTGGAGAAGGGTGCAGTGGAGAAGGGTGCAGTGGAGAAGGGTGCTGTGGAGAAGGGTGCTGTGGAGAAGGGTGCTGTGGAGAAGGGTGCAGTGGAGAAGGGTGCTGGGGAGAAGGGTGCTGTGGAGAAGGGTGCAGTGGAGAAAGGTGCTGTGGAGAAGGGTGCTGGGGAGAAGGGTGCTGGGGAGAAGGGTGCAGTGGAGAAGGGTGCAGTGGAGAAGGGTGCAGTGGAGAAGGGTGCTGGGGAGAAGGGTGCTGGGGAGAAGGGTGCAGTGGAGAAGGGTGCTGTGGAGAAGGGTGCTGTGGAGAAGGGTGCAGTGGAGAAGGGTGCAGTGGAGAAGGGTGCAGTGGAGAAGGGTGCTGTGGAGAAGGGTGCTGTGGAGAAGGGTGCTGTGGAGAAGGGTGCAGTGGAGAAGGGTGCAGTGGAGAAGGGTGCTGTGGAGAAGGGTGCTGTGGAGAAGGGTGCAGTGGAGAAGGGTGCTGTGGAGAAGGGTGCTGTGGAGAAGGGTGCAGTGGAGAAGGGTGCAGTGGAGAAGGGTGCAGTGGAGAAGGGTGCTGTGGAGAAGGGTGCTGTGGAGAAGGGTGCTGTGGAGAAGGGTGCAGTGGAGAAGGGTGCAGTGGAGAAGGGTGCTGTGGAGAAGGGTGCAGGGTGCTGTGGAGAAGGGTGCTGTGGAAAAGGGTGCTGTGGAGAAGGGTGCAGTGGAGAAGGGTGCTGGGGAGAAGGGTGCTGTGGGGAAGGGTGCAGTGGAGAAAGGTGCTGTGGAGAAGGGTGCTGGGGAGAAGGGTGCTGGGGAGAAGGGTGCAGTGGAGAAGGGTGCAGTGGAGAAGGGTGCAGTGGAGAAGGGTGCTGTGGAGAAGGGTGCTGTGGAGAAGGGTGCAGTGGAGAAGGGTGCAGTGGAGAAGGGTGCAGTGGAGAAGGGTGCTGTGGAGAAGGGTGCTGTGGAGAAGGGTGCTGTGGAGAAGGGTGCAGTGGAGAAGGGTGCAGTGGAGAAGGGTGCTGTGGAGAAGGGTGCAGTGGAGAAGGGTGCTGTGGAGAAGGGTGCTGTGGAGAAGGGTGCAGTGGAGAAGGGTGCTGTGGAGAAGGGTGCAGTGGAGAAGGGTGCAGTGGAGAAGGGTGCAGTGGAGAAGGGTGCTGGGCTGGTTTGGTTGCTGTCACCACAGCGTCCTGGGTCCAGCCCTCACAATGACGGTCCACACCCCCCTCTCCCCTGTGACCCTTCAACTGTCCTATCAAATAAAACCTTCTGGCCCAAAAAATTCAAAGAAAAATACAACATTTTAAAGTAATCGTGATGTCATTGTAATTGTAACTGCCCAGAGACTGCAGATGGAAAGTAGCAAGTGCTACTGTATGTTTGGTGCAGATCATCTTTTCTCTTGTAAGATTAATGCTTTTGTATTATATAATGTGAAGTTAAAGGAAAATTATACATGATTTCCAGAGGAAAAAATGTATGTAAAAGAGCAGAAGTATTCAGGCTCCTTGAGTCAATACTTTATGGGACCACCTTTCTCTACATTTGTTTTTGAATGTGAAATGTATGTATAATTTTATTTCCACTTCACTATTGTCTGTCATTTGGCCCCTTAACAAAAAAATGCCAATACAATTTATTTAAGATTATGGTCATGACAAAATGTGGAAATGTTCAAGGGGAATGAATACTTGCAAGTCACTGCATGAATTGAACTGTAAATGTTGAGGTGGGCTCAGCAAGTCATAGTTAGCTCGCTAACGATGTAGACTACTTTATAAGCGAACGTGCTTTTGTTTTCACCATTCTTAGAGCTACTTCAAACAATGGAACAATCCAGATGTTGCACAATGTTGTTATTGGGATAGGGTTAAAAAAAACAAAAGGATTATCTTTAATGCCGTACTTGTGATAACATCTCAATAGAGACAACAAATTGGTGGGACCTTTAAATTCTTCTGCACTGTCTCTGTCAAAATACTGTTAAACATATTTGATTATCTAGCAGTCATTGCCCAGAAATACTTTGGAAAAACGAGCATTCTTACAACAGATCTGACAATTTGCCTGTTTCCATGATCATTTGAGTGCTTAGCGTGAAGTATTTTGGGCAAAACAAAAACATTTCAAGTTGGTTGACCCTCCAACAATCTCGTGGCAGCGTTAAATTATTCTGCACTGTCACTGAACTGCCTAATTTTTGGTCTTAACAACCTAAATAACGACAGGTTCATCACTGTTCGTCCTCTAAACTGGAGAACTTCTCATAGGTTTAAAGATCATGATTTCAATGTTAAAAATCAAGCATAATTCATCTATAAAAGGAGAAAACTTCAGCAAAGATATGTAAATAACACAAAACAAAACCTAGTCTTATGATGTTGATTAGGAAACAACATTATAACATAGAGGAAAACTCAAAAACTACACGTTAGTTCTTCATTGCCGTGATAGAAGAACTCAGCTCTGCCGTAAGGTGTCAACTCTTCTCAAAGCCTCAGTGTCAGAGAGTCTGAGAGGATTTTAAAATAGCCTGAACACCACTGAGAGCAAAACTACATCCCCTGAAAACACGTCGGCCTCTAAACAAGTCCCTTTTGTGAACAGAGAGGATGCTTGAGCAGTGCCAGGGGCCGCGCTCTTGCCAAACTCGTAGCATGTTATTCAGCCGGGGCCAAATGAGCTCTCCCAGCGCGCGGCTCGGCTCAGATAAGCGCGTGTCTCTCTCGCTCGCTTTCCCTTCCAGCTGGGATGTCCGGGAACATAATACGCTGCCTGTTGGATGTTCCCTGAGTGCGGTAAAGTGAATGCTCGCCCCACGTTCGGGTGAGTTTTTGAGGTTAGCGCACTTCACAGGACTCCTATGCGTCCTGACCTCCGAGGAGCGAGCTGGGTTAGAAACATGCATTCTGGGAGGCCGACATGTGCACGCCGATGTAACCGGGCCACATCAGGAGTATACATCCAGTAAACATACACTAATAAATACAGGAGAGTGTCTTTACATGAATGCTCAAGTGTTTAATGGCTTGTAGTTCAGCAAAACACAGTTTACTACATACAGTGTATTTAAAAGCAGTCGTTTGCGGGGGTAAATCAACAACACTGAATTATATATTGCCTTTACATTTTGAAAGTTGCTTTATTTTGTAATGAAGCGACTGGAAGGGACAGACATTGAAAATCTATCAAAAACGTTATTGGAAGAGAACAATTCAACAGTAGTAGTGGTGAAGCACTCAAGATAGAATTATTTATGATGGGTTTCTCAGGTTTATTAATAAAATGTAGTTTTTCCAACAAAGATTTATTGTACATCCTTTTATTGATTGCAAACTCAGAAGCCGCTCGGTTTAACTTCACATTAGTGGTCCACTTCTGCTTCACTTTTTCGTCTGGAAAAACCTGCTAAAGATGTGGACACTCTAGGGCTCTATTAAAAATGTTGTGAAGAGTTATATGTAATACCTGCTAATTACTGCATTAAGGCGGATCTGTTGGGCTTAAACGTAAATCAATAAGTTCTGATATTAAGGCCGTTGTGGACATGAACATAGCAAAACTATCAGTTAATTGTGCTCGTTCTACTGTATTATATCATTGTGTTCCATGCTGTATTTGAATGGCCGTACAAAGGACCTGACAGGTGTGACATTCCAGCTCCATCCACATGTAACCCAGCTCGACACGTCCGAGGTCCCAGTGCTGCAGACAAGTGCAGGCAAACAACATTCCCGACAGCCTCCAGTGAAGCAGCTGAGCGACAGGGCGCGTCAGGACCTCTTCAACCCCAACCTCTAAGCCCCTTAAGCCTTTGACCTTATAAAAGAGATGGGCACAGCTCCGGTCACGTCACTGATGGTTCAGACCTCAGCTTTCAGTTAGTCATTGTGGTCGTATGGAAGTTAGACTGGAAATGTGTGGAAAAGGAAACGCTGCCACGAACATGACATAAACACCTGCTCATTTTTGTCAGTACAACAACATAATTAGAGTTTAGCACAATGTATCATTGTATAATAGCAGTTCAGTCAGCCTAATTAGCCAGCAAAATGGCAAGCTCCTCGGGGCAAGGTTGTGTTAACAGGCCACTTACAGTATTAAGGAAAGATTAAATCAACCTGTTTTCAACTGTTATAAATAGAAGATTGTATGTAATCACGAAATGAGGGGAAATCTTCCCTCATCAACTTCAAAACTTGCTTAGCTGATTATTCCTCCTACTAGGTGCTCTCGGCTAAAGGTCTGGAAAAGACAAAGATAAAGCACTGCACTGGAGAGAGAAAGTGGCATTGAAGCAAGCATGTCCAAAATACGGTCCGGGGGCAAAATGCGGCCCTCGGACCAATTTTTGTTGGCCCTAAGTTAGTCCAAAGAACAAAAAGTAGTACTTTTTACTGTCTATTTCAAACATTCATGTATTAATGTGTAAAGGTGTGGAGGCTCACTTTGTCATTCAACACATTCGACATTGTCTGATTGTTTATGGCCCTCTGCTCCGTATAAGTTTCAAAATGTCGCCCTTGGTGAAAATAGTTTGGACACCACTGCATGATTAAAGGTTGGGTCAAATGCAGAGGGACAGAACACCTCTACATCAAAGTCCCTTCCCTCAAACCATGCCTTCAATTGAGGCTAATTTGTAAAGTACACATCAACAACTGCATTGGAGTTGGTTACCATGGCTAATCAATTTGTGCACTCAGATGACTGTGGTTCATCTTTTCAAAGTCAAAAACAGTACAATCAGTAGGGTTTATTGCAGGGATTGTGCAAATGTGTAATTTACACTGGCATGTTGAAATTCCGATTAAAATCAGAGCATGAGTGGGGAATGAAGGGCGCCTATTGCAGTTTGTTTTGGGTGTTGTAGTTTATATTACACTCTTTTACCTTTGGTGCTAAATCATGGGCTCAACCATAAGAGTTGGAGAATCTGACCGTCCTGACCAGTGGCAGGAACAATGACGGAAATCCCGAAGCAACATAAGGACTAAACTGGGACTGCAGACAAAAGGTATATTTGCTTACTTAATATGAGTCTTTTAAAACATTAGTGTAATCATGTCATCTTAATTACAGGCTTTACAGGCTTTGTAACTGCTTCATTAAGGGTTAGTGTTAATGGTTATTTATTCTTTTTTTTAAAGGATTTTTTGAGCTGAGGATGCAATGGGGATGAGAGAGAAGGGACGACATGCAGCAAATTGTCAGACCTGGGATTCAAACTCACAAAACAGGCATGTGAAGGAGCGACACTGCTATAACTTTGCAGAGGATTGGATTAAGACGGATTTAGACGAGCCTTGGCAGAGTGAACGCTTGAAAAGAGTGAGGTCGGGACCAAACACTGAACGACGTGGATGTCAAAAACACAGTCGTCATAACAAAGGCTTCGGTGTCATCTGCTTCCCACATTCTCCACCTGAAGTCATGTTTCACAGCGGCCGCAGCAGGAAGCCCCATGTAAACCCGGTAACGCTCGGGCTCCCTCACGTCCACACAGCGCCCTGTAAACACTCCTCAACATGTTTAAGAGACGCTGTTCAAATAAATAAGACCGCTTCAGGCCTGGAGCTGTCCTGGCTACAAGCTTATTACTCTGCAAAAAAAAAAAAAAAACGTCAGATGCCCTTCCTGTCGGGTTTCGACACATTACTATTATCGGTGTGAGCCTGCCCTGTTTTCAGAAGGCAAACACTAAAGCTCGGATTATACTTCCTGCATGTAAATTCCGCAAGGAAATGAGACGCACGAAGGGCAGCAGAGAAGACATTTAGAGTACAGTATTTATAGGTTCGTGCTGTGTCGACAGTACGAGCTGCCCGGGCCCTTGAGGACCTGACGGACGCGTCAAGCATAAACCTACCTTTACTCAGGGGTTCTCCAACTTTGTAAACCTCCAAAACTAAAAATAGGGCCAGATCTAAGGTCTTTAACAGGACGATTTCAGGACTTAATTAGAATACACCAGGGCCACAGTAGTTTTAACTAAGAAATGACTCAAGACACAAGAAAAAACACAAGAATTGAAGACGTGTCACCTAAAGCACCTATACCACCAGTCAGAATCAGAATCAGAATCAGAATCAGAATCGGAATCGGAATCGGAATCGGAATCGGAATCAGAAAAGGTTTATTGCCATTGCCACTGAACAAAATTCACAAACATAGGAACTTACTTTAATGATTTGGTGCAACATAAAACAATTATACAAATGATACAACAACCTATATGAAATCAAAAATAAGGCATGCATGAAAGAAAAAATATTTAAATCTACTATGGGATAAATAAATAAAAATAGGCTTACTATGTACACAAAATTTACAGTTACAAAATGTACATATACCTCAGTTTACGACACGCTGCACTAACCCGCCTGCGGCCCCCAAATACCACGAGATTGGCCCGTTTACCACTGCAAATGAATCAGCGGGAGCCTAACAAGATGGATTCTCAAGAGTTTGTGAACTCAAAAATGGCAAGAATTCATCTCGCTGGCAAAGTTAGAAAACCAATACCTGACTGAAGATGTCTGCGAGGATTTATGGCTCAAGCAAACAGTCTGCAGTGCTTTGTACAGTAGCGCTGAGCGGAGCTGACTTAGTACCTGTCATAGATGAGGTTTATCTGTGTGAAACTGTGAGATACCATGTCCACATGTCAAATCAGCTCAAGTCGTTTGTCCAAAAGTGACGTTCCCTCCGTCGTTGCTATGTGCAGGATGTGGGCCGATGGGAACTGATGTGCAGAACAAACTGGTTGACTCCAAGAAATAAAGAACCAAGAACTGACAAGCTCATGATGGCAGCTTGTCAGTGCAAAAATATCTGGTATTATTTCTTGTAAAATTAGGTTCTAGGCAATGGGCACTTGGGACATTTCCCACCTCTGACTTGAAAAAATGCCGTGCACCACTGGTCGAACTGGTCATAACTTGAAACACTTCACATACGAGAAACTCTTCACTTAAGAAATGTGGATTCAAGAGCTTAACCGACACTCAAACACTGAACATTTGCCACTAACTCAATCTGTTATTTAACATGTTATGGACATTTATATGACATTTACACATCTTTGGCCTACGATTTAGCATTAGCCACATTGTTAGCATAATTCAACTGTGACAAAAAGTGACAACGCACTGAAATTGGTCCTATTTTCTTAGTCCTATTCTCTTCTGCAACCACTTGGCCGTGCAGGAAGCTCTCGTAAAGGTAGAGAGGGAGTCTTTTTTATCTCAATAATTAAAAAAACAACAGTCAAAAGTCTCATAGTGTTCTCCATGTCCTCTGAAACCTGACATTTCCCAGCTTGTTTGGTAATGTTTCCTAAGGCTAAAGCTGGCACGAGCCGGAGGGAACAATGAGGCTGCCTGTGTTTCCACATCTGAGATTAAGCACAAATGAAACACTACAGTTGCGTGGCCTTTGGTATAATTAAGCTCTTTAAACGTCCCAAAATACACCACGAAGGAGTGTTGCAACCCTTAACTGCCCCATTAATGAGGGCAATCGCAGACATAGATTAAAAAGGGGGCGGCATGCTGGGCTTGCTCTACAACTGCAGTGAGAACAGGGCCGTGACTGCAACTACAAAAAGAAATGAGCTTAGCGACTTTTGCAAATTAAACATAACTCATTGGAACAGCCAGTGCTTCGTCCAGCTGACAATTATGGCCAGTGTGGAACCGCACTCACCCGCACCGGGGATCAAGACGGTTTTAGGAACATGGGAGGAAAATCATCTGGATGCAATGTAGGTCCCAGGCAAAGAGGGGCAGCTGCACAGAATATAGCAAAATGATATGTTTTATAATACCAGCTAACAATTGTTTAATCCGTGTTTGATTTATTCATTCAAATAAACTGTCACTGTTGCTGTGTCAAAATGATTAGAGTAAACATAAATGGGATGTGGTAATGAGGCAGGAAAACCCCTCAAAATAGTGTTACATTATGAATTGAATTACAAGCTCAAATACAAAGTCAAAGGCTGAAAACAGCATTAGAGCCAAATAAGCAGTGACAAAAGTGATCCATTTGTGTTATGTTTTTACCCCAAAGCCACTACAGAACAGTTTTGTAAGAATAAACACTATGACATGCCCTTAAATGGTCTTATTACTTCAATATTTTGGATGGCATTGAAGTGTTTTACCTTGTATATTTTTGTGACCGTGGCAACTGTGTTTTATAAAACATATTCATATTTCATCTGATTAATGGCTTCATATGAGCTTAAAAAAACATTTACTGCAGTGATCCATCTTTCACTTGCACTTCATACATAACATGAACATTATTATCACAGTCATGGGTCTAAAGTGATAAGTAGGTCTAAAGTGATATGTAGGTCTAAAGTGATACGGTAGGTCTAAATTATATGTAGGTCTATAGTTATACAGTGGGTCTAAGTTATACGGTAGGTCTATAGCTATACAGTAGGTCTAAAGTTAGGATAAGATAAGATAAGATATTCCTTTATTGTCCCACATGGGGAAATTTCATTGGTGCAACGCAGGTAGATACAGAGGTAGATACAGAAGAACAGATCACTTATAGGAAGTCTGAAAAACACTTTCAGTAGAAGATCTCCTATAAACAAAAACTCCCATAGACAAATAAATAAATAAATACCATTGCATGTGATCCCGACAGTAATTGCACATGAATATGTGTCACGACAGCACATAGATTACACATGAATTTCACAGTAATTGCACATGAATTCCAACAGCAATTGCACATATGACAGAATTGCACATCAGTATTAGGTTAGGTCAGTATTGCGACGGGATAACGTGACGATCTCCGGGTAAGACGACTGTTCTCCACAGTTTCATGAGTTCCTCCTTTGTGGAAACGCGGTACGGCGCAGGCCGGGGGGCGGGGCCGGAGCCGGGGGGCGGGGCCGGAGCCGGGGGGCGGGGCCGGAGCCGGGGGGCGGGGCCGGAGCGATTCCAGTGCGTGTCCCGATCGTTCGTGAAGTTCCTCTTTCATATAAACGTGTACATAAACGTGTACCGACGACACGCCGTACTTTAGCGCGGCCGGAGGGCGCGGGGGGGGCTGGTGGGCTCGCTCGGAGCTAGCTCACGTCACAACAACACAACGAAAAACGCTCAAATCCAGCCGAAAAAAGTCAAAAACAGTTGAATTAAAAAACTATTCCAGCGCGTGTCCCTATCGTACAGTAAAATAGAAAAAATATACTAACTATATTTACAAAATATAGGAGATAAAGCACAATAAGTGTGAGAAAGAAGAGAGAGCGTTTACACCGGGCTGCCAGCTGTACCAGCGCCTTATGACGCTTGGTAGGTCTATAGTTATACAGTATGTCTAAAGTTATACAGTAGGTCTAAGTTATACGGTAGGTCTATAGTTATACAGTATGTCTAAAGTTATACAGTAGGTCTAAGTTATACAGTAGGTCTATAGTTATACAGTAGGTCTATAGTTATACAGTATGTCTAAAGTTATACAGTAGGTCTAAGTTATACGGTAGGTCTATAGTTATACAGTATGTCTAAAGTTATACAGTAGGTCTATAGTTATACAGTATGTCTAAAGTTATACAGTAGGTCTAAAGTTATACAGTATGTCTAAAGTTATACAGTAGGTCTAAGTTATACGGTAGGTCTATAGTTATATGTATGTCTAAAGTTATACAGTAGGTCTAAGTTATACGGTAGGTCTATAGTTATACAGTATGTCTAAAGTTATACAGTAGGTCTAAGTTATACGGTAGGTCTATAGTTATATGTAGGTCTAAAGTTATATGTAGGTCTAAAGTTATACAGTAGGTCTAAAGTTATATGTAGGTCTAAAGTTATATGTAGGTCTATAGTGATATGTAGGTCTATAGTTATACAGTAGGTCTAAAGTTATATGTAGGTCTAAAGTTATACAGTAGGTCTAAGTTATACGGTAGGTCTATAGTTATATGTAGGTCTAAAGTTATACAGTAGGTCTAAAGTTATATGTAGGTCTAAAGTTATACAGTAGGTCTAAAGTGATATGTAGGTCTAAAGTGATATGTAGGTCTATAGTTATATGTAGGTCTATAGTTATACAGTAGGTCTATAGTTATATGTAGGTCTATAGTTATACAGTAGGTCTATAGTTATACGGTAGGTCTATAGTTATATGTAGGTCTATAGTTATACAGTAGGTCTATAGTTATACAGTATGTCTAAAGTTATACAGTAGGTCTAAGTTATACGGTAGGTCTATAGTTATATGTAGGTCTAAAGTTATATGTAGGTCTAAAGTTATACAGTAGGTCTAAAGTTATATGTAGGTCTAAAGTTATACAGTAGGTCTAAAGTGATATGTAGGTCTATAGTTATATGTATGTCTATAGTTATACAGTAGGTCTATAGTTATATGTAGGTCTATAGTTATACAGTAGGTCTATAGTTATACGGTAGGTCTATAGTTATATGTAGGTCTATAGTTATACAGTAGGTCTATAGTTATATGTAGGTCTATAGTTATACGGTAGGTCTATAGTTATATGTAGGTCTATAGTTATACAGTAGGTCTATAGTTATACGGTAGGTCTATAGTTATATGTAGGTCTATAGTTATACAGTAGGTCTATAGTTATATGTAGGTCTATAGTTATACAGTAGGTCTATAGTTATACGGTAGGTCTAAAGTTATATGTAGGTCTAAAGTTATACAGTAGGTCTAAAGTGATATGTAGGTCTAAAGTTATATGTAGGTCTATAGTTATACGGTAGGTCTAAGTTATATGTAGGTCTATAGTTATACGGTAGGTCTAACGTTATATGTAGGTCTATAGTTATACGGTAGGTCTAAAGTTATACGGTAGATCTAACGTTATATGTAGGTCTATAGTTATACGGTAGGTCTATAGTTATACGGTAGATCTATAGTTATATGGTAGGTCTAAGTTATACAGTAGGTCTATAGTTATACGGTAGGTCTATAGTTATACAGTAGGTCTATAGTTATACGGTAGGTCTACTCTATACAGCGTTAGCTTGTGCAGATCTTGTAGCGCCTCATGACAAAAAGGCTTCATGAGGAAAAGCAAAGCATGCTGGGACACTGAAGTAGTTCCGTCTAGTTCCACATACCACTTCTGCTCAGGCTGTATTATCTGTTCCTGTAAGAATCATTAACAGACACTTTTAAAACTCAAATGAAAAAGTGGCAATGGTCAAACCAAACCATTTACTTAAGGTAACTTAACTTAACTTAAGGAAAATAACAATCACAAATGACACAAATACACAAATGAATAAACACGTAAAATGTGGACTGCTAAACATTAGAGCAATTTCCTCCAAATCGCTCTTAGTTAATGAATTAATTAGTGACTATAACATAGATCTTCTAGCTCTAACTGAAACGTGGCTTCAACAAGACGACTACGTCAGACTAAATGAGTCCACCCCACCCACCCATGTTAACTTTCAGACTGCCAGGAGCACAGGCCGAGGTGGTGGTGTGGCAGTGATCTCACACTCATGCCTACTCATGAGCCCTAAAACTAACAATGCATTTCACTCATTTGAAAGCCTTATGCTGTCAATCACATGTCCAAATATGAAAAACCAAAAAGGAGTTTTGTTCATAGTTATCTACCGACCTCCTGGTCCCTACTCAGAGTTTTTAACAGAGTTTTCTGACTTTATATCAAACTTAGTGTTAGCCTGGGATAAAATAGTTATAGTTGGAGACTTTAATATCCACGTGAACATGAGTGATGACGCTCTCAGTAATGCCTTCAGCGCCTTGTTAGACAGCATTGGTTTCACTCAGAATGTAAATAAACCGACTCACACTCACAAGAACACTCTGGATCTTGTCCTAACGTATGGAACAGAGATTAGTGACCTCATTGTCCTCCCTCAAAACCCTATATTGTCAGATCATTTCCTAATTACCTTTCAGTTTATTCTTAAAGATCATCCAGCCCCACAAAATAAAGTTATAATGAAAAGGACAATATCTGAAAAATCTATCTCAAAATTCAAAGAAATAATAGAGCCAATATTCAGTGACATGTCATGTGATCCTGCTGAGAATAGTTTTAGTCCCAGTTTAAGTGATCAATTTGTCGACTTGACCATGAATTCTCTGAAGTCTGCTCTTGATGTTGCAGCGCCGTTAAAACAGAAGGTCATTAGGCCAAAGCGCTCCTCCCCATGGTACAACCAAGAACTGCGTTCACATAAACAAAGAGTTAGAAAGTTAGAGGGATTATTTCGTCGCTCTCACACAGAAGAATCCCTAAAAGCATGGAAAAGTTGCCTGTTGTCCTATAAGCAGGCTCTGCGTAAGGCCCAAACCAGATATTATTCAAATCTAATAGAAGTCAACAAAAGTAACACTAAATTCCTTTTCAGCACTGTAGCTAGGCTAACAAACTGTCACAGTGCAGTAGAGCCCTCACTCCCAGCTACACTTAGCTCTGATGATTTCCTCCTATTTTTTAACAATAAAATAAAAACAATCAGAGATAAATTAGATGAAATTACCCCCGCTATTAGCCCTGAACTAGCCCAAGCTGTAAATCTAACGTCCCATATAAATCCACCTGTAAACCTAGAAAGGTTCACAGCTGTTGATCAAGCAGAGATAACTTCAGCCATTATGTCCTCTAAAAGCTCAACTTGTGTCCTAGACCCCATTCCAAGCAGACTCCTCAAAGACATTCTCCCCCTAATTATAGACCCTATTCTTAATATAATAAATACTTCACTCGAAAGTGGCTATGTTCCACAGTCCTTCAAACATGCAGTCATTAAACCTCTTCTGAAAAAGCCTAATCTAGATCCCGACCTATTGGTAAACTACACCTATTTCAAATCTTCCCTTCGTCTCTAAAATCCTTGAAAAAGTTGTAGTAAAACAGCTTTGTCGCCACCTGCAGGACAATAACTTATTTGAAGTTTTCCAGTCAGGGTTCAGAGCCCACCACAGCACTGAAACTGCACTAGTTAAAGTCACAAATGATTTGTTATTAGCCGCTGACGATGGACTGGTCTCAATCCTGCTTCTGTTGGACCTCAGCGCAGCGTTTGACACCATTGACCACAACATTCTACTGCAGAGGTTAGAATGTGATGTAGGTGTTGGAGGAACAGCCCTCAGCTGGTTTAAATCCTATCTATCTGATAGGTTCCAATTTGTTAATGTAAACCAGAGCTCCTCACCTTGCTCTAAAGTAATTTACGGTGTGCCACAGGGTTCATTACTCGGTCCAATTCTGTTTACTCTTTATATGCTGCCATTAGGCAACATTATCAGAAAGCATGGCATTAACTTCCACTGCTATGCAGACGACACTCAGCTGTATTTATCAATGAAACCTGATCAGAGCGATCAAGTAGACAGACTTAGTACTTGTGTGAAGGAGATAAAAACCTGGATGACACTAAACTACCTGCTTCTTAACCCTGAAAAAACCGAGGTCATTGTGCTTGGCCCTAAGCATCTACGAGACTCTCTATCTGAGCAGATAGTCACGCTGGACAATGTCAGTGTAGCCTCCAGTTCTACTGTAAGAAACCTTGGAGTCTTATTTGACCAGGAGCTCTCATTTAAAGCTCATATAAATCAAGCTTGTAAAACAGCCTATTTCCATTTGCGCAACATCGCCAAAATCAGAAGAATCCTGCCTAAAAGTGATGCCGAAAAACTTATCCATGCATTTGTAACGACTAGATTAGACTACTGTAACTCCCTGCTTGCAGCGTGTCCTAAAAGCTCCATAAAAAGCTTTCAACTGGTTCAAAATGCAGCAGCAAGATTACTAACAGGAACAAAAAGAAGAGAGCACATTACGCCAGTGCTGAAGTCTCTTCACTGGCTCCTGTCGAGTTTAGAATCAAATTTAAAATTCTACTCCTGACCTACAATGCAATAAATGACATGGCCCCATCCTACCTCAAAGATGCTATAGAACCATATCATCCAAACAGAGCTCTTCGCTCTCAGAATGCTGGCCTTCTGGTGGTCAGAAGAGTCTCTAAAAGTACAGTAGGAGGTAGAGCGTTTAGCTACCAAGCTCCTGTGTTATGGAATCAGCTCCCGACCCATGTTAAATATGCTGACACAGTCTCTTCATTTAAGTCCAGGCTTAAAACGTTCCTCTTCGAAATCGATTATGGTCAGACTAGTTAGGAACAGAAACATAAACCCACAGCTTTAGCTACGCTGCCCTAGGAGTAACTATGCTGGGGGAAGTATGACAGCTTGAGCACTATCCTCTTCTTCTGACTACTTATGCTATCAAACAATATTTATTTTTTGATTCCACTTGCAAACTGTTCACTGCCTTCTTTTTCTTTCTTTCACTCCTGAGGACCTGTGGACCCAGATGCCCCTCCCCTGGTGAAGTGGTCCCTGCCCTGTGTGGACGGTCCCTCATCTGCCTGAAGAGTGGGTCCAGCTCGCCTCCGACGGTCCCTCATCTGCCTGAAGAGTGGCTCCAGCTCGCCTCCGACGGTCCCTCATCTGCCTGAAGAGTGGGCCCAGTTCGCCTCCGACGGTCCCTCATCTGCCTGAAGAGTGGGTCCAGTTCGCCTCAGTCGGTCCCTCTTCTGCCTGAAGAGTGGGTCCAGCTCCAGTCTCCTCGTGTCCGTCTGTCCGTCTGTGAGAGTCGGATCTCTCCTTCACTGGAACTCCTCCAGGTTTCTACGCTTTTTTCCCAAAGAGGTTTTTTTGTAGTTTTTCCTGGCCGAGAAGGAGAGTCTAAGGACAGAGGACCCTGGGACATCGTCCCTCGCCACCACAGACATTGTCTGACTTCATCGCCACCACAGACATTGTTGATTCATTTCTCCCTGTGGCCCTCAGAGGCAACTGTTGTTGTGATTTTGGGCCTTACAAAAATAAATTGATTTGATTTGATTTGATTTATAGGTGCAATTATACTTACTTACTTACTTAATTACTTACTTACTTTGTGATTCATTTGCTTTTCTATTGAGATATAAATGCAGGTTATGAAGGGCATACAGCATGTGTGTAAAATGTACATTATTCAAACGTGTGGCTGTATTGATAATCAATAAAGTGGACAGTGCAATGACGTGTACTGTGCAGTGATGTGGACCGTGCAATAATGTGGACCGTGCAGGGATGTGGACTGTGCAGTGACCTGGACTACAGTGATGTGTACAGAGCAATAATGTTGACTTTGTAATCATGTGCAATAATGTGGACTGTGCAATGATTTAGAAATATGACAAAGTTAGCTTATCATTTTTTGTCAACAAGCCCTTGTAGATAAAATAGTGGCATTCATACTGTGAGGCTCCACACACTACCACAAGTATTCTCCTGAGAGGTTGCCACTGGGATCGTACCATACCATCAGATTTTATGATTTCATTGCCTATCAGGACGGTGCTCCGCACATCAGATTCTGGAGCAGGTGCGTAGGAAAAAGACTTACGTGACGCTAAATGTACAAGGGGAAAAGAATCCTGCACACTGTCTTACTTGAAAGCTAAATTTATTTACAGGTGGAGAGGCAACGTTTCGGCAATCGGGCCTTTGTCAGGCAATGATTTCATTGTCTAAAATATTCCCCCCAAAAATAAATAGTGGTGTTCAACATTGATTTGGAAGATCACATTTTTCTCTCATATTGTGCAGTCATACTCAAGTTCCAGCCCAAGAACTGTTTAGTTGTTTAGGGTTGACACAAAGATACACAAACTATTTCGTGCATTTTAGATGATGGAAGGAAGACAACATCAGTCTAACACAATCAAACTCATTCACAAATGAATTGCTTTTTCCTCCTAAAAGCCCAGTCTAATAAGTAATAATTTCCTTAACGTTAGGCTATGATTATCTTTGACAGGACATCAACCGCAGCAGAACTGTAAGCAGAAGCACCCATCCTTTCTGCCATGAGGCAAACATAAACATTTTCTGGAAGACTTTGTGGAAAGACCCTGTTAGGCCCGAGACAACACAAAGCCTGTTCCATTTTGGACCAACACACACAGCTAATCAAGTCGGCTGGCGGATGCAAGACCCAAACATTGTTCCTTTAGAGTTTGTGACCCCGGACCGCCACGTCTTACATTCTAGCCTTGTGTCCGGCAACAGCCCCTAGCAACGGTGACCCGCGGTAACAACCCTTTGACTTTCACAGCAGAGGCATCCTGGGTTGAGTAGAGCAGCAGACATCTTTGCACATTGAGCTGTTTGCTTTGGTGGATTCCCATGACGCCTCCAGTGAAGAGTCATGTTTCCGCCTGCGAATAAAAAAGCGATTCCGTTTCTGCTCCGTCGGTCAAAGGCTCTGAAAATAGATACAGCTTTTCAAACTTTATCACTCAGGGTTTTTCACACATCACTAAAACATGGGTGGTTAAAGGCCGAAGAGGTTTTTTTAAGAATATTTTTTCCCTCTAGACCTCAAAAACACCACATAAAATCACCCAAATGACAGCTTGGTGAAGAATTGGGAATATATACGCTGGTGTTAGGGAGCAATCTCGAGTTGGTTTGAAGTAGTTCCATGTTGTTGGCTCCGGGGGCAATTTGATAAACACACTCTGCCGTTCTGTGTTGAGTCAGTTTCAGTGTTTTTCCTATGATAAGGTCATTTTTAATTTTTTTCGGTGCTCTCCATCAACATGAAACATTCACTTGAGTTGGGAGTTGATCCTCACTGCCGGGACTGCCTGCTTTGCTCTCCGTTGCCATGAGTATAAAAGCACCACGGAACCTTTTTCTTCAGAGCTGAAACTTCAGCTTTTTGTAGTGAAAGACACACAAAATTTAAAGTGAAATGACCATATGGACACTTTTAAATCTAGGTCAGACATCTTGGCAGACCCTATCCTCAGCAGGAGATGTTCAAGACCCTCTTTTCTGTAAGACAAATACAGATTTCCTTTGTTCCTATTGTCATTGGTCTTTAAAATACATTACAAGGTAAACACATCTGCTTTTTTTTGTCAAGACTGCTGCACTTTATTGTTGCTGAATTGTCTTGCTTGTCGACTGTGTGGATGGATGTATTTCTTTGTTACCAATGTCTCCGAAACAACTGCCCCTCTGGGATCTAATAAAGTACTCGCTAACATTTCTCCAAGCGCTGCTCTTGACAGGTTGCTTCTGCAGTATCGAAGTATTTGGAGCTGTTGATACAAGCTTAAAACAAATGTTAATATGAGGTTCGTGAGCAGGACCACGCCTCCAACTTCATCTTTCATTCATTTTCTACCGCTTTTTCATGTTTGCGGTCGCGAGTGAAAATGAATGAAAGATGAAGGTGGAGGCGTGGTCCTGCTCCTTCATCTTCAGCCTTCTTAAACCAGCTGAACACCTCAGTCACCGCTGTTCTCTCGCCTCGCCCTCCCTCTCCTTGTAATATGCTCCTTTCAGCGTTCAGTCTTTCAAAAAGGGGGGGGGGGTCCTGAACCGAGACAGACCCCCCTACCCCTGAGGCTCTCGTCCCAGCCATCGGTCTGCAGTTCGAGCTGCCACGGATCACCAGCGTCCATCTGACATATATACATAATAGTTATTCTAACATTTGTGGTTGCTGGTCCTCGCTTGTGAACAGTGTTGTGAATGACATTACTGTATGAAAGTATGTAATGTAATGTACAACACATGCCTCCAAAGTCTGCTTGTAGTCTACCACAGGGGTTCCCAAACTTTTCAGGCCGGAACCCCCAAAATTACCATTAAACCGACACGGGACCCCCACAGCAAAATGGAATAGATGTCTCTGATAATTTCAAGTTTTAAATAATTACATTTTAATTCCCACTTTGGTAACCACTGGTCTACAAAGTTAAGCATTATATAGTTTAAAGCTTAGGCCACTGAGCTTTAGAGCACTGATCACCCTCTCACTGGAAGGTTGTTTGATCAATCTCAGCCAGCATTGTAAACTACCTCTCTGTCCTTGGGCAACTGTGGAGGCCATATGTGCAGAACCAGTTACATCTTTGTCAGTTTGGCTTGTCTAGCGGTCTTATCATTAGCTCTTGCATATGTGGCAATCCATGGGTTAGCGTGACCAGAAAATAAGTTGCAATTCCATGAAGATGATTGCATTATTTACTAAAACTCCTGCTTTTTTAAGTGAGGTATTTGTGTATTCTTGAAGTATAGTGGAATTTGAAATAAACAGTGAGCTTACATGGAAGTCCGTGAGTGCCAGACTTAATGAGATTGACCCCACTTCAAATGTTTGGACGTGGAAAATACACACAGTTAGTCTTATTTATTGACTAACAAGCTGAAACACAGCTCCATAACAGAGTTTTGGCTATTCCTCGCGGTGACACTGGCAATGCTATTCTCATTATCTGAATTAATGCTGCAATAAAGCTGAACAGTGCGGGTAAACAGCATTGTAAAGAGGGTCATTTGTATGCTGACAGTAAGTGCACTGTTGTTAGTCTCAAGCACAGACTGAGACAACCTCATAATGGTGATACTTACCAGCATCTTGTAGTTTGTAGACTCCAGCACTTTCTTAAGCAGTTGGACTCTACAGATGAAGCAGCGCACAGATTCCTGCACGTCTCGAGGCGCAGGGTGATTGGGAAAAGATGGAAAGGAGAATATATAAACACAGTGCTGCTATTAGTGCCCAGTTGTGATTGCACTGACTGGTGGGTCATGGTTTACCCCACAAATGTACACTTTACAACAACACATGCACTTTCAACTCTGCAGAAATGCTTCATGAGTTATGTCTACAGTCAAAACAACATAAGTAATCGGCAATTGTAATGATTGTTTTTTGGAGGCCAGCTATTTCTGTTGGTTGCTTATGCAATTGATCCAGGTCTTGCATGATAAAACCGGTTATAACCAAATTAGTACTATTTTATCAACATGGAATTATATTTGGATATTTGAAACGAGACATATTATGCTTTGTTCAGATACCATAAGAAGATCGTCATTTTGTTCATTGTAAACTGCAACATTGATCTAAAACAGATTCGTAATAGAAAGGCCCATTGACTTCCTGTTCGAAACTGTAGAACTTCATAGTGACATTTCACTGTAACAAGCAGCAGACTGTTATTTAAGTGCTTTTAGTTTTGAAAAGTGACTACATGACATTTTAGAACCCTAATGTATGACCTGGAGTCTTAATTTTTCAAATAAATGTAATGAAGTACAGGGATGTGGGCGGGGATAGGGGGTAGGTGAAAAAAGGAATTTTTTGAGCACTCGAGCTTCAGTTGCAGGACAATACAGGGAATACACACAGTTAGTCTAACACAACTCTGAGTTCTAAAATACAACAGTGAGTAAGATCATGAAGAGGAAACACTCTAGGTTAATGTCTCATTTATATTTATTTTGCAACTGTCCCCTTTAAGGAGGGGACAAGAGCCGGAGACAAGATCTCAAGAAAAACGTCCACACATAATTAGAATGATCTTATGACATTAGTTTTCCTTTGGCTTTGACAAAAAAGGAAAAAGAAAAAGGGTTGAGCTTTGTGAATTACACCTGAAAGTTGTATTTACAAAAAGCTGCGTTACAATGACAACTAAAATATTAGGCTAACTAAAGTAGATTTGAAAATGGTGAATTGATGCACATTGTGTTCAAATCTTGACTCGTCTCATCTTTTATTGTATTTACGGTACCGTCTGGTTTAGCACATGCTACGTGTATATGGAATCAGGCAGGTGGTCCGTGAGTGAAGCCCCCTTTTTCTTTGCTCGTTGGAATTCAGAGCAGAGTATGCCTGTTGACCACATGGTGCACAGGGCTCTGCAGACCCGCAGGTGAGTGTTACACAGGCTGACAGTGTTTGCCTGAACAGAGACACAGCCAATGACAGGACGTCCACAGTCCCCCCTGCTCTGAGTGAAGCCCCCTGCTCTGAGTGAAGCCCCCTGCTCTGAGTGAAGCCCCCTGCTCTGAGTGAAGCCCCCTGCTCTGAGTGAAGCCCCCTGCTCTGAGTGAAGCCTCCTGCTCTGAGTGAAGCCCCCTGCTCTGAGTGAAGCCCCCTGCTCTGAGTGAAGCCCCCTGCTCTGAGTGAAGCCCCCTGCCCTGAGTGAAGCCCTCTGCTCTGAGTGAAGCCCCCTGCTCTGAGTGAAGCCCCCTGCCCTGAGTGAAGCCCCCTGCTCTGAGTGAAGCCCCCTGCTCTGAGTGAAGCCCCCTGCTCTGAGTGAAGCCCTCTGCTCTGAGTGAAGCCCCCTGCTCTGAGTGAAGCCCCCTGCTCTGAGTGAAGCCCTCTGCTCTGAGTGAAGCCCCCTGCTCTGAGTGAAGCCCCCTGCTCTGAGTGAAGCCCCCTGCTCTGAGTGAAGCCCCCTGCTCTGAGTGAAGCCCCCTGCTCTGAGTGAAGCCCTCTGCTCTGAGTGAAGCCCCCTGCTCTGAGTGAAGCCCCCTGCTCTGAGTGAAGCCCTCTGCTCTGAGTGAAGCCCCCTGCTCTGAGTGAAGCCCCCTGCTCTGAGTGAAGCCCTCTGCTCTGAGTGAAGCCCCCTGCTCTGAGTGAAGCCCCCTGCTCTGAGTTTAGCCCCCTGCTCTGAGTGAAGCCCCCTGCTCTGAGTGAAGCCCCCTGCTCTGAGTGAAGCCCTCTGCTCTGAGTGAAGCCCCCTGCTCTGAGTGAAGCCCCCTGCTCTGAGTGAAGCCCTCTGCTCTGAGTGAAGCCCCCTGCTCTGAGTGAAGCCCCCTGCTCTGAGTGAAGCCCCCTGCTCTGAGTGAAGCCCCCTGCCCTGAGTGAAGCCCCCTGCTCTGAGTGAAGCCCCCTGCTCTGAGTGAAGCCCCCTGCTCTGAGTGAAGCTGTGTTTGTAGTTAGAGGTTAGTGAGATGCAGGCTCCATGCAGTTTGACTTGAGAACAGCTTGGGATACTGTGGTACGCTCAATGGATCTGATCAAGTGTTGAGCTGGCAGTACAACTCTACAGGGAAGTACTCTGCAAAAGTAGTTCAATAACCAAAATATAGTGTTGTCCACAGGCATGACACTTCATCCTGCTTGTCTAGGAGTCCAAAAATAATCAGTAAACCTCAGGGTTCCTCAAACAACGTCCAAAAGAAGCAGCAACCTTTTAAGAACTGTTGATAATGTTGACCATTTTACTGCTTGGAACTCTCCACATGTATCGCTCACTTATAGCCTATTGTCTTTTTTATCCCATAGCAGATTTAAATTGTTTCTCTTTTTGACTTATATAGGTTGTTTTATCATTGTTCCTTGTTTTATGTTGCACCGAATCACCAAAACAAGTTCTTATATTTGTGAATTCTGCTCATTGACAATCAATATAAACGTTTTCTGATTCTGATTCTAATGCATTCTGAGCACACTAATTATATTATGAAGAGTTTTGTTATCCCAGTTAAGCAAACAGCATTTGCACTTCCTGCTTTGCGGAGGATAAAGCGCTCTGCAGTCTCATTTTGACACTGAGAGCTCCTTTTACAATATTTTGTTTCATTACATTGCGGTTATAGCCCCTTTAATTTGCCAGAGCAACCTCACACATTCAACTACATTCGAGTCATCCATCTATTTTTATAATTTAATCAAGAACACATCTCCTCTTAGTCTTAGTCTTAATGGGGTGTATCTTCCATGACCTAAGGCTGTTGGAAGTAGCTATACTCTCCTGCAGGTTGATTGCCTTATGAAGGGTCACTGTCTGCCATTCTCGCTTGGCCCTCTCCCCAGCGCCTCACATCACGCACAGAGGATAATGTGTTTTCTATTTCGCTTCATCCCGGCGAAAGGCAGGGAGGACTGGGATGGCGAGAAGGGCCTTTCGTGCACAGCCTGGTAATGCCGTGGTCTTAGATTCGAGGGCTCGTCGTAGGGCTGCACTCATCAGTATTCCGTGATCGGGCTTCCTGTGTGTGATGGGGTCAGACGCTCCCCTCATCCTTTGGCACAGCAACACAGGCGCGTACATTTGGATTGTATTAAGACTTTTATGTGTTAAATAGTATGTCGTTCCCCCGTCACAGGTGGGTGTAATCTATATCCAGTCATAACAGTCGAGAGTCTTATGGTTGAAGAAGACAGTTCTAGTGGTCAGAGTGTAGTGGAAATATCTGGGTCGTGGGTACAAAGCATCTCGGTGGGTCCACACTACAAGGATAAATGCACATTGCAGACTTTTGGTGGGCTCCTTTCCTGCATTGGCCACTGAGAAAACAAGTACTCTTTCAGTCCAGCGCGTCTGCACCGATTAATATACTGTACACCTTGGCATCCCTCGAGCAATAAAGTTACCTGACCAGCCCGTCTCTTCTACAGTCTGAACCGGACCATAAAGCAGGGGTTCTCAAACTCTTTGAGGCCAGGTACCCATTATCTCTCAGTAACTATAAGGAACCCATATCGTTATCCTCCAGTGCAGTACAATACAATTCTGAATTTCGAACCATGTTTAGGACAATTTTAACAAGGTTCAACCCTCCTTATTTTATTGGTAGTAGTTTCCATTAAACAAAAAACATTGTATGTCTGTAACATTGTATGTATATCAAACAAAATTGTTGTATTCAAGTGATGATCATGAGTTTGGTGGACCCCCATTTTGAGAACCACTGCCATAAAGGGTGTAAAAAGAAAAAAACTCCCAACTTGGAACGGTCCAACCACAGCCAGTAAAATAATTTGTAGCTTTTGTCTATCAAACCCAAGATGAAGATAACTAGTAATATAATTTAAAATACTTTTGTGTGTTGCTGGATTCAACTCTCTTTCAAAAAAAATGTCAGAATTATACCACGTAGAATTAAATACAATATTTCCAATTTTAATCAAATTAGAAAGTCCCTCACAGTTGTTTCTACATGTCTGATCTTTTCCCATGTAAGCTATTGTATGAGTAACAATATCTAAACCAGTTCAGTGTTCAATGTTCTGTTGTTTGTATTGCACCAAATCACCAGGACAAGTTCCTATGTCTGTGAATTTAGTTCATGACAAATGGCTATAAACCCTATTCTGATTCTGAAAAGACGGGCTTTATAAAAAAAAAACATTGATAGATAAAAACAATCTAAAAACAACATAAAAACCTTTATCTTATCATCAATGTTATATTGTTTGTTTGAAAACTTAATAAAATTAAAAATGCCTGCTGTATTTATAAAAGTTTCCACGGACTGACTCCACCACCTCTCAAAGAGTACATGAAATACAGGAATACTACGTCGAGCACCACCTGAGCCATAAGCAGGAGAGACTGGGGCTGTGTCCAGTGGAACAAGCTGCCCACTTTTGTGAGCGAGGCACCCACCTTCACCACCTTCAAAAGTCACTTAAAGGAGGGGCTCAGATCAACACAAACCTGTTAGCACAATCCAGAAGAACTGGAACTTGTATTTAGCATTTAATACAATAAATACAGCACTTCAGTGTACGTGCAATAAATGTACATTTAAAGTAGGGTATGATCATTTTGGTCTTGTGCTTGTGATGCCAGTAACACCTGCCCTGACATGGGGAGAACATGCAAACTGTGAAAGGACGACACATTTTTCTCTTCACGGTTATAAACGTTTAGTAAAATCTCTTTCGTATATTAGCATAATCATCACATTGCTGTTGTTGTTAGTTCCACATTGTTCATTCTTGTTCCTCAAGTTCAAGGTTCAGTCCAATGTTTTGTAGAGGACGGTTGCCTGCGTACATCGTGTGTCTAACAAGTTGCATGTTGAGTGAAGATTCTGAGCGGGGGAATCAGAAGCCATGCCACAGGATATTACTGGCTCTCTGTCTGCGTTTGCCAGGGAGCTGCTCTGGTTCACATTAGCCTGAGGTTCATGTAAGCCAGCTCTGACACAGCTCTGGCCCTGCTCACCCCTCTGCAGCTTCAGACAGCAGGTCGCCTTCTGGTGTCGAGAGGCAAATCACATACAGACAGATAAGAGCCCATTCCCTCAAAACATGAGGAGCACAGGCCGTTTGGATTTACACGCTTGCAGTAGGAGTTGGACTATACTCAACAGAAAAAAGAATTTGATTTGAGTACATTCTTACTAAGATAGAATGAATATGAAACAGGATCTTTGTGAGTCCACTGAACTGGTGACTGTGTCTAATGGAGAAGTGTCAATCAAAAGTTTCTATCTCTGCTACAACTTGTTGTGTACCTGCTTATTCTTCAGAAGATATAGCACTATAAAAATACATGTTCATACAATAGGAGAGGCTTTGGACCAACGATAGCCAGTAGTCTCTTTGTGTGTTCTGTTGTTTTCATCATTACATTAACTTGTTGGCCTTATATTATAACAATACCCAGTGTATGCATATGTGTATGGCGTGCCGCTCACGGTCGAGTGGATAGCACACATGTGGAGTGGTCTTATCCCCCAAAAATCCCCTAAAAGAATGCGTGTTGACGGGTAGGTCCTTTATGTGAATCGCTTGGAATACCCAGTGGAAGTGACCTGGCTCACTCCAGATTGATGTGTCTCACTCTGAATTGCGATCTTCACATGAATCAGTCTGGGAAGGCTCTCGCCGAAAGCCATCGGGACGTTAGAGAATACTTCATGCTGATTGGGCGAAGCGTCTCAACAGTGGAAATCTGTATTAAATCTAGTGTTCAGAAAAGCACAGTCCTCGCTCTCATCCACAAATGTACAAAGCACCATAATGTGCAGGTTTTAGAAGAAAATTATGTATTTCTCCTAAAATAGGCCGACGCACGAGCGACTGTCAAGTGAACAAACGTTTTCAGTTCTGAACTGAAGAAGTTACTTGGATGAGTGGCAATCCAAAGTTTTTATTCCTGTTGTAAAAATTCAACCGTCTTTTGCTTTGCAAAGTAATGTAAAAGGAGAAAGAAAATGAGACTGAAGGATTTCACCTTTTGTTGAGTGACCCGCCACTGCCTGGGATACTTTCTTTTCTTTTATTAGGATAAATATATTGGTATTATCTATGAAACCGTGGATCATTATTGGATATTTGTGAGATTTCGAATTACAATTGATCTCAAATGGTTTCATGAAAGAAACAGATCCGCATGACTTCTGGATGAAAATTTGTGCTAATTTATGCTGCCCATTGTACGCACCGAAAATGTCATCACAATAAAGTGACTGACGGCCACAACTATTTACAGACAGTCTACGGACAGCCACAGATTTATTTTAATTGGTGCCAAAATGGTTTCTGGATGGTTTTGATTCCTATCAAAGATTAACAACAACAAAAAAACTGAGAATGAAGCTCGTCTCAGAGAGTTATTACTCAAACGTGCATGAATAACTCTAAATGCACATTTTAGAGGGTAAATCAGAAGGGAAAACAATTATAACATGGTTAAAAGCTCTTAAAAGTCAATTTTGCATTATATCTATCCTGTAAAGCCAATTTGGGTTTGCGTAGTTGGATCTTGGAGGAAAACCAGGTGGAACCAGACAGTTGTCTGTCTGCCATGTTGGAGGACTAACAGCTCACACTGAAACAAGTTCTCCACCAAAATGGGTGACTCAAAATGATTCCATTATTATCCCATTATACTTTTGGACAATAACACACACTCAGTTGTCTCCTCTGCAGACATAAACCCCCTGCAAACACGACCAGTCGGGATGATGTTCTCACCGTCATGCGACTTTGCTCTGCTCCAGTTACTCCAGTTTAAAAATAGCCTGCAGACAAACTTTCCCTGTATGTCGGTGGCTTGTTTTGCAAGACTCTCTGTCCAAATCAAACACAGCCTGAGACAGGTCGCTCTATATTTCATGGGGTCCGAGTGAAGTTTACTTAAGTGTGAGCCGTATTTCATGTCCTACTGTACGCATAGGAAGCGAAGAATTACGCCAGTGTTGTCTGGAATAAATAACATGAAAACGTGTTCTCCATGTGGGCTGCCCTGCACCAACAAGGCCTGCATTCAGCGCTGTTGTGATGACTTAAACACTCCCAAATCAGAGGAACTGAAACGGACCAGCCATTTCTTAAGTAGAACATGTAACTTCCATGCTGTAGCCTATTTCTGCTGTTAGATTGTCATGATGCTCATAAAATAGCATACTGAAGATGAAAAAGGCCGATACTTCAAGATGACAGAAGTTTGGGTTTTGATCCTTGTTCACCGTCAGGCGAGTCGCTGTCACCACGTAAAAGCAGTGAAAACCTACTACAACTAACTATTGTGAACATTTCCATCTAAGCGTCCTTGTCCACAGCCCTCAAAGCATCAAGAGCACTCTGTGTTCGATCATAAAATATACCAGCTTGACAGTAGGAAGTTAGGTTAATGTTAGGTCTTCAGTTAGGCTAATAATGTTTATCAGCATAGCAACACAAGATTCAACATGACATATTTTTGTAAATGTTATGCACACATAAGGTCAGTATACAATTACAATAAATATACATAAATAGTACCTACATAAATAGTACCAACATAAATATAAATGCTAGTTCCTAATTTTGAGCTGAAAATTCAATCACATCCACAAGATTCAGTCACATCTTGATAACCACATTATTTACATGGTAGTTTAATGTGTAAACTAGCCTTAGCCCACAGCTACCAACGACTAAGTCTTCAGTGCAGTCTGAAGTGATTTCTTTGAGTCCCCTAGTTTCTACTGATGACAAATATGGTCTTTTGGGGATGTTACTGATAATAAATGCAATGTCCAAAATTGCAAAAAAGCCTGAATAACACAGACATTTTTTGTATCCTTACACTAATAGAATCTGTGCAACACGCTTATTCTCATCAGGGACATGCGCTGTAGCATACGTATTCTGTTTGCTCATTAATCAGTCTGGAAGGATCAGAATGGAGTCCACAGAGGGTTGGAAATTAGGACGAACAACAAAAGTGTCATTTCAGCTGCCAAAACTGCTCTGTCTTCTCCTGGAGCGCACTTTTAAATCGATCAGACGTGAAGTTGGATTTGACAATGATAGATCCAGGGAGGAGGTTATACAGACCCTGGAGGCATCAAACAACAAAGGCTTGCTTATGTGGTTACAGTGTAGAAGTATTGGATGTGAGTAACTGAATAGCTAAGAGTGAGATGCCAATTTGTGCACTGAGCTCAATTTGGCTTAATCAGATTTAACTATAAATTTGGAAAAGCGTCACTAGAGACACTACTATTTCTTCGTTAGACTATTACTGAAGGATATTGAGCACTGCAGACTTATAACACCCCACAAGAGCTGCACTAGGATAAATAAGGGTAAATAAATAAATATAGAAAACTAAGACACCTCCTGACACATGTTTCTACTGTTCACTTTGGAGCATTTCTCACGAAACGCTGACTTGATCTTGTGACAAAACAGCGCATTTTCAGTGATGTGACTGTAAAACAAAGCCAGCATGCATTAGCATAATATCTTTCCTGTTTATTGACACATAACATCACGTTAAGAATGAAAAGATCTGTGTGTATTGGAGTGAATAGCACATACACCAGGCTCAGGTTCAATCCCGGCAGTTTACGTACCAGTGATGTCCTTCCATCTCATCCACATTTTATGCTTCACTGTCCTGTCCATTAAAGCCTAAAATACTTTCAAAAAACAGAAAATGTTTGTTGTTTGGATGTCGTCACCTGCTCAAATGCTCACGAGCTTCACTAAACCTGGTGTAACCCAGGACTTAATCCGCTCTAACTCCAGATTGGTCCAGCTCCAGACTAAACCACATCATCCTCAAAACTAAATTTGGTCTGAAACAACTCTGATAGATCCTGACCAAGTCGCTATTGCAATTCTCCAAGATTTCAACTGTTCTAACTCAAAATTTTCATTTGTTTGTTAATTTATTTGATAGGGACCGTGCATATTAATGAACACAGGTAAAGCACAGTGTAAATATGCCAGTTTATAGCAAAAATAATCATTTCCATCTGTATTCCCAAGGGCAGGGTTCACAGAGGACAAATACAAAACAATACAAAATTAAGACGACACAAGACACAAAAAGCTAGTTAGAAGTGCTCACAGACTTGGGTTTCCTTCCTCGTCAGTTTACGGTGCAGTTTGAAAGTGGACAGTGATGGACATTCTCTTGTTCCCTCCTAAGTTTCGCTTCACTCTTTTTGAAACTAGGACAGCACATCGATGATACAGGACCTGTTGAAACAAGAGTCTGCACTGAACACAGGACAGAGATTGTGTAGGATCCTGGAAGAAAGCCCCGATGACAACAATCCATCTCAACATGTCAGCTCCCTGTATACATCTAATCAGTGCTAACGTGGAAAGCAGATTTGGCGCCGCTTGCTTGGATCGTCTTTTCCGTTTGCATGTGAATTATGTGAATCACTTTGCAAACTACCATATGTACACAGCTCAAAATAAGTCAACTGCACCGCAAAACATGCAAAAAAACAACACGCTGAAATGAACGTTTTAGTTAGAACGTCTGGCCTGAGTATACATTCTGTGAGAAAACATGTTGGAACTCATGTGTGATGCTAACCACACTTAGCGGCCTAGTTTTAACACGATTCCCTTTTATGCAGCCCAAATGTAACAAGCTCGTAAGATAGCATTAACAGCTCGCGAACAATGCAAAATCCAGCAGTTGTAGTCTGTAACTGCCCCGTAAAAGCAATGGAAGAAGCCCAATGTTCTGCTGAAGTGTTAAATGAACAAAAGGCCGTTGGGGAGATGTGGTTTGATGTACTTTCCCAAGCTTTTGCACTTCTCGACTCATCCGACCAATAACCGCACAGCCATAGTAAAACACTGGGGATTAAACCACAGCCCTATTTAACACAGCAGGTACAATAAACAAAATCCTTCAATTCGGTCGTCGGATGGAGGATAAAAGGAGAGCCATTACCTGAAATAGCCAATTAAAAAGACATAGATTTCTGGGAGCATCGGGCTAAGACAGGCGTAATGATAGCATGTGGGGCGCTTGGCTAAACATATGACTTCAGAAAATGGATGACAGTGAGGGGAGCTAATTCTGTAACGGGGCTAACGTGAGGGCTGAACATGTTGAAAAATGTCCTCATGTAATCCTCATTCTGAGCATTTCTGTTGTCAAAATGCATTCATTACAATCGCAGGCTTCTGTACCTGGTGTCTTTATACACCAGGTACATGTTACCGCTCTTGTTCAGGTTGTTCTCTGCACAATAAACCGTACATGGCCTTTAACTGTGTCTCCTAAAGACCACCTGTCTACCTCGCCTGTTTGGTACGCTACATTCACAAGAGATTTACACTGGGAAGGACTGTCAGGAGAAACCAAACCCAAGACCTTGTGGTTGTGAGGTGAAAGTGCCATTCAGCCCCTGGGCTGCCTGTTATACTTTTCAATTATTATGATTTGGTCAAACTCTTTGGTCGTTTGAAACATTTCAGATTTTGCCTTTTTTATCTTTTCATTTTCTTTTGAAGTCTGGCGTGTTTCAAAAGGTATTTCACGTTGAGTGTACTGAGTTGCTGACATGTTGACCATAATATCTTTTATATTCCCCAGCTGCACTTTGTAATCAACAGAACTTCCTTTTCCAGCCGTTTGGCTCAATTTGAGTCAATTTGATCTATTTTTTGTTTTTTTTGTCTTTGCATGTTCTCAGTACAGTATTACCAGTCTATAATCAGTTCTGTTATTGCAGTTATATTTACAGTTTAAGTAACACTGTAAAAAAATACACTTACACAAGCACAAATGCATTTTACTTTGGTCAATTCTTTAGCGTAGAAGCTCTGTGTAAAGTTTAATTGCTATGATAATTCATCTTGGCCCAGTGCCTTATTCATGTATTTGTATTTGTACAACCCTATGTTTTTCAGAATATTTCATGCATTGAACACAAGATAGATCAATTTATTACAATATGGAGGAATATTCCAGGCAAAACGATCTCCATGGAGACAAGCCAGTTGCAGATCCCCCATGGAAAAGTATAGTTGTAATATAATTTTTTTTTTAAATATTGCAATTGTTGTTTGGCCATATGTAAAATTTGAATATCAAGCGTATCTATAATTAAACTAATTAAAAGAACAGAAAAAAGAGAAAGAAAAGTCTAGTGCAATCTCCCAAACAAGCATATAAAGTCTTATTTCTGCACTTTTGTGGTAAAGTTTATGGTCCATTCACGTTTTGTGCAATACTTTAACCTCAATCAGGACATTTACAGATACATTTCAGCACATTCCTGATTCATTGTAGAAATAATGTCAGAATATTGTTATTGAGAAAATATTGTGTGGTCAATATTACCCGCCCCTACATATAGTGTACCTTTAAGTCAGCTAGGATTATCTTTTGATATAAACTCCACACAAAACCAATCCCCTGGCTGGAGAATCAAACCCACATTCAGAGTTTAGCCCTGCAGCCACACCTCCTGTACTTTTACTTTTAAGGACAGCAATAAACACTGTCCATGCACTTCGTTTGTAAATGCATGGAAAACAGTGACGGAGAAAGTTGTCAATGGCTCTCAATGACGTTCCAAGTCCAAAACCTGTTCCCACGGCCACTCTGCGTACTGTACTCTCTCTACTGGGCCTTTGCTGTGGCTTGGACCGACTGCATGTCATTTCACTGGGATGGAGCCTCGTTTGCCAGGAGTATAAAGTGAGTAAACTACGTAAACATCCACAAGGACTACGCTGTGGTCAGGAAAGACCTCAACAAACTTCTCATGTTCAGTCAGCTCCTTTGACAGCTGTTATTCACAGTTACGGTCGCTGGCAGTGTCGTCCCATTGTCCAGGGCCAAGGTCAGGTGGTTTCTGGTCAAAGACGGGCTATTCTAGTGAGCGCAAACACTCAAATGAACGGCGAAGCTGCCAAAGATCACTGCAGCAAAGTGTAGGAAAACAAAGCATTTATTATTAGTCCACAGGCAAAATGTTGGTACTGCTCTGATGGCAAAAGCTATTAGTGATTAGTGGTTAAAAGTAGTAAAACAGGTAGATGAAAATATGTTCTTCCGCTGCAGTTTGAAACGCTGTAGTTTCCAAAGTAATTGTCGCAGAATATTACAGTACGTTTTTTTTGTCTTCTTTAAAGGACAAATAATATGCAAAATTGACTTTTTTCTCTTTAACATTCTTCCCTCATCGAAAAATACCCGGAGTAGCATTTAGCCTCATTGGCGCTAGTTTGAGGAATTGTGGTTAGAAAATCTTCACCCCTCCGACAGACAAAAACAGTCCTCTGCAGGGCCACAATAACTGAAAATTCTTTGATAACTGATGTTGCTCTGAATATCTTCTCTTCTGTTTTTAAGTCCTTAAATCATCCCCAGACTCTGTGCTTTTCTGTCTTATCATCATCACAACAACAGCGTGCAGAGACCAGGAAGTATTCTCTGAAATGTGTATCTTAAACATTTGGGCTGAAACAGGGAATCGCGCTGCGGCACTCACCAGGCTGACTCATCCTGGTGAGTAGGCCCCGTCCTTCTACTAATTGAAGATTCGTCATAAGGCGCTGGTACAGCTGGCAGCCCGGTGTAAACGCTCTCTCTTCTTTCTCACACTTATTGTGCTTTATCTCCTATATTTTGTAAATATAGTTAGTATATTTTTTCTATTTTACTGTACGATAGGGACACGCGCTGGAATAGTTTTTTTATTCAACTGTTTTTGACTTTTTTCGGCTGGATTTGAGCGTTCTTCGTTGTGTTGTTGTGACGTAAGCTAGCTCCGAGCGAGCCCACCAGCCCCCCCCGCGCCCTCCGGCCGCCGCTAAAGTACGGCGTGTCGTCGGTACACGTTTATATACACGTTTATATGAAAGAGGAACTTCACGAACGATCGGGACACGCACTGGAATCGCTTTAAATTAACTTGTTTTGACTTTATTCGGCTGGATTGAGTGTTTTCGTCGTGTCGTTGCGATGTGTCTTGGCTCTGAGTCCCCCGGCTCCGGCCCCGCCCCCCGGCCGGCGCCGTACCGCGTTTATACAAAGGAGGAACTCATGAAACTGCGGAGAACAGTCGTCTTACCCGGAGATCGTCACGTTATCCCGGCGGACATCCTAAGGAAAACGCAACGAGGCAGACGGGCTGGACGTAAACTCAGAGAAAAGAGAGGAGAAAACAGGAAGTCGGTTCCCGCCGTAGTCATGGGTAACGTGAGGTCCCTTCAAAATAAAATGACGGAAATAGCGAGCCTCATGCGGTCCCAGAGGATTTATAGGGACAGCAGCGTCTTGATTTTCACAGAGACCTGGTTAACAGCAGAAATGCCAGACTCTATTGTAGGTTTGGACAATTTTCATCTGCTGCGGGCGGACAGAACGAGAGAATGCTTGAAGAAAAGAGGTGGAGGTCTGGCGGTGTATGTGAACACGAGCTGGTCCAAACCCGAACACTGCACAGTGAGGGAGCAGCTATGTAACAAGGATATTGAACTATTGGCTATTGGCATGAGGCCATATTATCTGCCCCGGGAGTTCTCACATGTGATTTTGATCGCAGTCTATGTGGCCCCGTCTGCCAATGCTGAAAATGCTTGTGAAGCACTGCTCTCCTGCACTTGTAGGCTGCAAACACAGCATCCACAGGCTCTCTTCCTCATCTCTGGTGACTTTAACCACACTTCTCCCTCTTCTGTTCTACCAACATACACCCAGTATGTTACCTGCCCCACCAGAGAGAATAGAACATTGGACTTGTTTTTTGCCGACACCAAGGAGGCTTATTCTTCTTCCCCCCTCCCTCCCCTGGGCAGCTCGGACCACAACCTTGTACATCTGAGGCCTGTGTATGAACCCATCGTGCGCAGGCAGCCTGTGGTGTCCCGTGAGGTGAGGATGTGGTCTGCTGAGAGCGAGGAGGCTCTGAGGGACTGCTTCAGCACCACTGTCTGGACTGAGATTTATGACCCACATGGGGAGGACATCAACACCATCACAGAGTGCATCACGGACTACATCAACTTCTGTTTTGAGAACATTGTTCCCTCCCGGACGGTGCGGTGTTTTCCAAACAACAAGCCATGGATTAACCGTGAACTGAAGGCTCTGCTGAAGGAGAAGAAGAGAGCCTTCAGGTCAGGGAACAAGGAGGAGCTGAGGACTGTGCAGAAGGAGCTGAGGAGGAAGATCAGGCAGGCTGAGGCCGGCTACAGGAGGAGGATGGAGGAGCAGCTGCAGCAAAAGAACATTCAGGGAGTGTGGAGGAGCCTGAAAACCATCTCGGGCTTCAAAATCCCCCCTGCCCAGACAGAGGGGGATCTACAGTGGGTGAATGATTTAAATGCTCACTTCTTGAGGTTTGATCGATCACCCGTCCCTCCCCCTGCTCAGCTGCATGCTCCCTCTTCCACAGCTGGACAATGCCCTGCATCTGTTCCTCTTCGCTTATCTGCCCCGGACCATCAGCTCCCCACTTCGCCTGGACTCACCAATCCCCCCAGCACACAGTCCCCCTGCCAACCACTGACTGTCACAGCAGCACAGGTGAGGAGTGAGCTGAAGAGGATTAAAGTGAGGAAGGCAGCAGGACCTGATGGCATCGGCCCCAGGCTCCTTAAGTCCTGCGCAGATGAACTATATGGAGTTGTGGAGCATGTCTTCAACATGAGCCTGAAGCTGAGGGTGGTACCACAGGTCTGGAAGACCTCCTGTCTGGTACCTGTGCCCAAGACACCGCGCGCCAAAGACCTCAACAGCTTCAGGCCAGTGGCTCTCACGTCCCACCTGATGAAGACACTGGAGCGGCTAGTCCTGGACCACCTCCGCTCCACCGTGAGCTCAGCCATGGACCCGCTGCAGTTTGCATATCGGTCTGGCATCGGAGTGGAGGACGCCGTCATCTCCCTGCTGCACCGCTCTCTCTCTCACCTGGAAAAGCCTGGCAGCTCTGTGAGGATCCTGTTCTTCGATCTTTCCAGCGCCTTCAACACCATCCAGCCGCTGCTCCTGAGGGACAAGCTGGAGACGGCTGGTGTGGAGTATGACCTGGCAGAGTGGATCCTGGACTACCTCACAGACCGACCCCAATTTGTGAGAGCCCGGAACTGTGTGTCTGACACTCGGACCTGCAGTGTGGGGGTGCCCCAGGGCACTGTCCTCGCGCCCTTTCTCTTCACCCTTTACACTGCAGACTTCAGACATGACACGGACAGCTGTGTCCTGCAGAAGTTCTGACGACTCTGCCATCATCGGACTCATCAGGGACGACGATGACGGGGAGTACAGGGGACTGGCGCAGGACTTTGTGGACTGGTGTCAGCGGAACCACCTCCTCATCAACGCGGGGAAGACCAAGGAGATGGTGGTGGATTTCCGCAGACGCCACCCCACTGCCCCCTCACCAGTGAACATCCAGGGACGGGACATTGAGAGAGTGGACTCATACAAGTACCTGGGTGTTCATCTGAACCACAAACTGGACTGGACTCATAACACAGACGCACTATACAGGAAGAGCCAGAGTCGGCTCTACCTCCTGAGGAGACTCTGGAGTCTTTTGGAGTGACAGGGCCACTCCTGAAGACCTTCTATGTCTCTGTGGTGGCATCAGCCCTCCTGTACGGTGTGGCCTGCTGGAGCAGCAGCATCACAGAGAGGGAGAGGAGGAGGCTGGACAAAGTCATCAAGAAGTCCAGCTCCGTCCTGGGCTGTGCTCTGGACTCGGTGCAGGAGGTGGGGGACAGGAGGGTCCTGGCTAGATTCACATCTATGCTGGACCATGAGTGTCACCCCCTGCAGGACACTCTCTCCGCTCTGGAGAGCAGCTTCAGTGAGAGACTGATCCACCCTCGCTGTGTGAAGGAAAGGTTCCGTAGGTCTTTCCTTCCTGCTGCTGTCAGACTTTATAACAAAAACTGTTAGTACTGAACACTCGCAATACTGAACTAACCTAATACTGATGTGCAATTCTGTCATATGTGCAATTGCTGTTGGAATTCATGTGCAATTCATGTGCAATTACTGTGAAATTCATGTGCAGTCTATGTGCTGTCGTGACACATATTTATGTGCAATTACTGTCGTGATCACATGCAATGGTATTTATTCATTTATTTGTCTATGGGAGTTTTATTTATTTATAGGAGATCTTCTACTGAAAGTGTTTTTCAGACTTCCTATAAGTGATCTGTTCTTCTGTATCTACCTCTGTATCTACCTGCGTTGCACCAATGAAATTTCCCCATGTGGGACAATAAAGGAATATCTTATCTTATCAGAGTGGAAGAATCGAGACTCTCCAGCTAAAGACTGCAGGAATCAATCAAAAAACACTTTAGGCACATAAGAGGCACCAATAGCAGTGTAAGAAGATTAAAATTATACCAAAAAAATTATTAATATAATTATTTTACAGGCGTCATATGGCCTAATCCAGAACATACTGTATGTTCTGTAATACCGCTGAAACTCAATAAAGTCTATCACAACAAAATATAAAGCTTAGAAATATGTTGTTGTTTTTTTAAACTATAACAAGCCTGATATGGTTAAGATTTTTAATGTTTAGTGTTCTCATCAATGTCATATTTTTGTTGACTAAAACTGAAAACTAAAAAAGGCAACTGCTGTTAAACTGAATTTAATTAAAAAGTCCTCATAATGACTAAAACTAAAATATCAATTACATATATTTTCATCAGCTAAAACCATGGCCAGTAGACATTTGTGTCAACTAAAATTAACTGATATGTTTAAAAGATAATAAACTAAAGATAAACAAAAGTAACATGTGGAGACTGCATGTATTTATGTATTAACCTTTATTTTACCAGATAAGAACCCATTGAGACTGAGACCTCTTTTTCATGGCTGACCTGGGGCATAGTGAAAATGTAGCAGCACACGCATAATATCAGTATTTACACATTTAAAAGAGACATTTAAAACCACAGACAATGTTTATAGGATTCTTTCTCTTTATTTTTTAAATTGAGAGAAGCTCCTGAGCTAGATCTGCTCACATTGATCCTATCAATTCTGAAAGAAATTCCAAGCTGTGGGAGCAGCATAGGTGAAGGCTCGCTTCCCCCAATTGGTCCGCGCTTGACAACTCTAAACCAGAGCATAAACAAACTCTATGTCCAACTCTACGTCCCATGAAATATGCAATACAAGGTTTCATAGTTAGAATAAAAAATGTATCTTCTATTAGACTAAAACTTTTATTGATGAAATGCACTAAATTGGCTTGACATTTTCTTGAACTAAAACACACACACAAAAATATGTGTGTGTGTATGCATATTATATATTCAATTTATTTTTGTAACACCCAAAAATCACAACAGCGGTTGCCTCGAAGGGGAATGTATATATATGTTTTGGAAATTTGAGAACCATCCCCCCAGCATGGGATTGAACCCGGGACCTTTCTCCTGTGAAGCAGCGCTCTCCTCTCAGCCGCCGTGAGAGTGATACATAATGTGAACATGCAAACTCCAGAAATATGCCATCTATTAAACTCAATACCAATAATTAGCAAGAGCTTTACCTTGCAATCACAGTTTTGGTCAATGGTCAGCTCGTTGTTTCTAGTCCTGCTGGCAGATCCCAGATGAGGTAGCTGTGGTGGTTGGGAGTTAGATTCCTCTGCCCTGAGCGGCCGGTGGGCTGTGCTTCAGTGGAGACTTATTGAAGCCTGTCAGTGGACATACAACCACAGCTGGCCTTCTGAAGCCGCTGGTGTGATGGATGGAGGTCTTTTCCCATTCTCATTCATCAGACACTAGTCATACGTCCAACTATGTGCTGACAGATTAAACACAGGCACACGTACTGTGAATGTAGATAGCTGTTTTTATGTGTATGGTGTTGGGAGTTTAAAAACATCAAAACTGCAGGAACTTGTTGGAAGACTGCAGCTCCTCCTATATCCTGCTTCCTGTCACCTGTCTCTTCACTGTAAAGTTTACAGTGTAAACGAGTCCCAGTCTGCTACCTTTGACTCTCAGATTAACCTCCTCAGCTTGTCCATTTCTTTACCAAACTCTGTAGTCTCCCTCCAGTGCTTTGCCGACATACCTAAGGTGTATCCATTGGGACAACACACTAAATTCTGTTAAAGTTACTCTTCTAAAATTTGGTGGTCATCTAGCTCTAGTACTGGTTCAGTTCGGTTCAGTCCTGGTTCAGTCCTAGTTCAGTCCTGGTTCAGTCCTGGTTCAGTCCTGGACCATCTAGAGCCTGTCCATCCTGGTTAAATCCTGGTTCAGTCCTGGTTCTGTCCTGGTTCTGTCCTGGTTCAGTCCTGGTTCAGTCCTGGACCATCTAGAGCCTGTCCATCCTGGTTAAATCCTGGTTCAGTCCTGGTTCTGTCCTGGTTCTGTCCTGGTTCTGTTCTGGTTCAGTCCTGGTTCTGTCCTGCTTTAGTCCAGGACCATCTACAGCCTCTTTGTCCGTGAGAATAGGATCTCCCCTTCACCGTGGGTCTCCCAGAGGTTTTTCAATTTCATCCACTTGTTTTTTTGTAGTTTTTCCTTGCCAAGCAGGAAGGTCTAAGGACAGGGGATGTTGGGACATTTAGACATGTGCTTAGTAGTAGCCGTACCTGCTTGCCAATGCCCGATCTCATCAACTCTCAGACGTCCAGCAGGACAGGGCCCAGGCCTTATCCAAGTACTAACCGGTTAGTACTTGAATGGGAGACTGCGGGAACATCCGGTGCCACAGTGCAGTGACTAGAGGAAATGTAGTTCTCTGCCAGTCTTTAAGCAAGACACGTCATGCTAGAAAAATGATCTTTGAAAATAAGAATCCCTGTGAACATTAGTTAAACTGTTTCATTGTTACTTTCTGGTCGTAAAATCAATACTTTTGTGTAGCCCTGCGATGCAACTGCTGTTCTGATTTTTGCTGTTGTGACATCTGGGGACACATTTATGACCGCGCTGGTGTAGATTGTCCAACCGATTACAATCTGAAGTGAGTCCTGTTGTGCTTTGGTGTAAAGTGGTGGTAAAACGCTTTCACTAGTGTAAGCTCTTAGTTTTCATTGCCTTCAGTATTTGGCTGGAGGATTTCACATTACAATTTTCAAAACAAGACATATTTAGCAACATCCCTAAATAGACTCAAAACCATATTGTTCAGTTTTAATACATTGTGGCTCGGCCCTACCTTATACCCTTTATTAGAAATGCTGCTTATGATAATAGGATCTTTGGACAAACACGCATCAATCATTTCTCATGTTGATGCCCCATTAATCAAGAAAATGGCTTGCATATGCTGCCCAAAACGGGACTATCTTAACAATCCAACTCTACAAATAGTTCCAAAGAAAAAACAACAAGCCACAGGCCAGTTTGGTGTGATTCAACTGTGCGTCTCGCCTTTCATTACAACTGGTAGTAAAATATGATCCAAAATCATTTTCTTTTCTGCATAAGAGCTGGAGCTATGATTGATTCTGAAATGTCTCCACACACCAAACCCGTTTAGCATTAGCAGCGCGTTCCCCTCTCTGACAGTAATGGTTTGGTCATTTCGTTTCCAAGCCTAGACTTTTTAAGCATTTCAAAAACTGCCCCAGAGACTAAGAGAAAACAAATCCACTTACAGATTTAAGTGTGCATTAAAAACATTTGGCATGGAACAGCGCTGCCTTCCTGCGGATCGAGACGGAGGTGGCAGAGTGGCACGTTTTCCAGGGCCGAGCCGTAGCCAAAGCAGGGAAGAAAGCGGAAGGCTAAACCGCTAAATAGGGTGGTAAATTAGCCAGGCCACACGTTGGAGTTTTGGATTCAGCAAATAAAGGTAAGCAGGTTTCATAGGGGTGTCGAGGGGCAAAAAGCAACACAAAACCTTCATTGATTGACAGTAAAATGAAGGATGTTGTGGTGTCTGAGGTGGGTTAAGCCCGGGGCTGTAGTCGACTGAAGACACAGATCCTAGTAACGGATTAGTCGACTAAAAATGTATGTGGCAAAAGCTATCAAATCAATGTATCTCCATTATATTACCCAAACTGCACTGAAAGTATAACAACTGCACAAGAGTTCATACAAAAAAAACAATTTATACAGAAATGTTGTATTTAAATATTTAAATAAATTAGATTAAAAATCTTTAGCTAACTTTCTCAATATCTGTTCATTTTTGCTGTTGTCCCATGTAAATATAAATCTTTCTGGGGTCGGTACATCACCTGCATGAACCATGGAAATAGAAAGTTTAAACCATAAATTGAAACATTCTGCATGAGATAGATACATTTTATGCCATACTGTGGAATATTATTGGCAAAGGAACAACATTTTCAAAAAACCAAGTATGAGTCACGTTTGTGGAGTGCAAGCCTGCTCACAGTCAGGACATGTGTTTTTCTACATTTTCAGTGCAATAAAAACATCCAAAATGAAAAACAAAAGACCTGCTTTTATTTCGACATCGACATTATTGTCCCCATAAAAATGTGTGCTCTGCATTTGACCCATCCTTCAATAGCAATGAGGGAAATATGAAAGCTTAGAGCCAAAACTACATAAACAATATTATGTTCCAAAATGTTTTTATTTTTTGGCTATAAATATTGATATGTACAAGATACTGTTGGATTTCGACAACTGTGAGGGGATTCTCTAAGATTTTAGATTATAACACGGTTATACAGATACACACTTTATAGTAACTATACTTTTAATAGCCTTAATAATGCATGAATAAACAGTTGATTCATAATGTTTTTTTTTTTAAATAATGATTCAGGCTTAGTAACTGCTTGATTAATACTCTACTAACCCTTTAAAACACCTTACTTTTACTATATGGTATTATATTTTATAACTGTTACTTCATTAATTTGCCTTTTATTATTATTTGTCCATTGTCCATTATTAATTATCCAAAACCATTCAGACAACATTATAGACTATAGCTTCTGCTAGATTTTAGATCTGCTTATATTTCAAATGATTAAACGTGGAATACTTATATGTGTGTGTCATGTATAGCCGGGGAAAGTGAAACCGTGTCTGACTGTTGCTGTGTCAAAATTTAGCTGTGACATGTCGAATTTAAAGTTAGCAACCAGAGTGTTTTCAGTTTGTAAATGGCCTGTCACTAATGCACCTTAAATGAATAATAGCGTCAATATAATTAGTGTTATTATCAGCAGGAGTTTTTGAACATAGCAACGCCGTGACAAGATGTTTTCAATGGCACAGGGCCTGGACTGGCAGCGGCGGCCATATTACGCATGGCAGCTAAACTGTTTATGCCACGGTAAAGTCAGAGGAGCTTAGAACTTTTAGAAATGTGAGGAAATCAATATACTAAATAAATCCTAGTTGTCTCTTTATTTTCAACGTATAATAAAAAGGTACATGGCAGTAAATGGGACTCAAGAAGACATTTGGCCCGGTGGACTAAGAGTGGGTGCATCCACACTTGCACACAACAGTACAATTGGGACTAAACTTGGAGCAAAAGACTAAACCAGGACAGAATCAGATTAAAGACTCTCCATCAGGACTGAACTAGGGTCATATCAAGAACATAAGCCACGTTTCCAGTGGTTCACTTCACTGCAGCAGACGGGACAGTCCGAACGTGTCTCCACTGTCATAAGTGACCCGTACCGGCCTGTTTAACCATATCTGCCTGTATTGGCTCTGATAAGTACACACTTCCAAAGCGGTCAGCTCGCTTTTGGGTGCTAGAATGATTTTGAGCAAGATGATTGGATAAGAGGGAGCATAGACTTCATAGGTGAAAACAAGACAGCAAAAAGTCGACATAAGCAGAGAATATTAATGTCTCACAAAACGCTGCCTTGATCTCCGTATTTCAAGAGATGATAACTTTATTTGTTTTCCGACAGAAATAGCAAAGCGAGCACATATTCCTAAAAATTATAATATAAATATTTCCTGTATCGAGACTAAAAATATAACATTTCCAGTGCAGAATACGTCTGACATTATCCAAGCCCAATGCATTTAATTTCAAGTCTGTTTTATTTGATTAGAATCAGAAAAGGTTTATTGCCCTCGTCAGTGAATAACTAGCCTGTGACAACAACTCGGTGCAATATACACCAACGAACAATAATAAAAGCAAGGTATATCAAGTCAAATAAGTCATGCATTAAAGAAAAACGATTTGAATTTACTGTAAGATAAAAAATAGACTTAGTGTGTACACAAAATTCACAGTTAAATTTACAGATGCAGTGCAGAAAGAGAACAGTGTAATGAGTGGTTGTTGATTAAATTATAGTTAAAGTGACCGGTGTTTTCATTTCTTAACACCGGTGTTCATAGTGTGAACCATACACACATGTATTACTTCTGAGAAAGATCCAGAACATTCTAAAACTATAGGCCAACCAAGCCAACTGAATGAAGTGCTCTTTTGAAATGTTAAAGTCCATATTTTTACCATACATCTTTATCATCAAGACCTTCTCCCTCAAATGTTGCTGCGTACATGTATATTTTAATAAGTCTGTACTACTATATATATATATTTTTTTTTTTTAAGTCATACATCAGCCACATTTCAACAAACAAAATTCTGATCTACTTATGAGAAACAATATATTCCAAAGTGATAACACGTGCAATACCAATGCAAAGAATTCTTAAAATATACTACTAAAAAACTTAAACCTATTGCGTATATGTTTTGGCCGGCTCAGACAGAAGCTCTTTGGAACAATAACACAGTATCATCTTCTGCTTTGCGTGTGTTCAGCTCCAGGCTTAACTCCCCGTGACAGATCTGTGTGGCAGCTCACATTTATGAAAGCTGCTGCTGTTATTGTTAGAGTCATGCAGGTATTCAATACTATAGCATAGAGAAGATGTAGTATAAATCTATTTATACATAAAAAGAGAAAGTATGAATGTCTCAGAGACTTCACGTCAAAAATGTCCTTAACTAAAGATCGTATGCCATAGGTCCTTTACATTTGTCCCACCAAAGTGCAAAGATATTGGAGCTTTGGTATATAGAATAAAACAATAATCTATTTAAAGTCATGGAAATCTTTCACTCTGCCACTGCATAACGTAGATTTTATTTATTTTTGAGGGAAAATTACTGATCTAAAAATCCTCTGAACATGGCAAGTCCAAAGTTATTCCAAACATGTCGAGGGAACTGGAGTGAATGATGCTCAAATAAACATATGCTGTATTCAATAAATGATAAAAGGCGCACGCTTTAACACTGCCAGGCCTATAGCAACAAATGACCCCGGGCTGTAAAATCAACACATTTTGAGGGTAGATTTAAGCAGCGATCGTCACATAAAAGATCAGAGCTAATGGAGTCCTTCAAAAACTACCACTTTTGGCCAAATAATCACTTCAGTCAGACATCCCAGTAAAAAGAGTGAGATATGGGCTCATGGAAAAGTGCAAATGATCCAGTGCACTCGTAAAAGTGTGATAATCACATCACACAATTGACACTATTTTATGTGGCTTTTATGGACTTTATCCTAATGATTTAGTATGTTAAGTGTTTTGCAGTCTGCATCATTTTTAGCACGAATGTATGTGCCACTCACCCCCTAGCTATAAGGTATTGGGTTCAATTCCCATTCCCAGGGGTTTGCATGTTCTGTCTACATCTCCACACTAGTGTCAAATGTTAATTAAGCTACAGCACATTTTTATCTTAAAAAGTTTATTTTTGTGACGTAGAGTATTAAACTAAAGTTCCACTGGTGTGTTAGTCGTGCTTTCAGGCGTCACACATTACAATGTGCTGCACATTCAGGACTGCAAACATGATGCTGCGTGATGCTCGTGGTCGAGTGGAAAGCACATATGCCTAAGTTACCAGAGTTCAAATTCAGCTGTCAAAAATGTGTTGCATGTCCTTCTCCAGTCTCACTCCCAATTCACACTACACTGTCCTGTCCAATAAAGCCTATGGACTAAAAGTCCTTTAATAAAACAAAGAAACATTTTGCGAGATAAAACATAGTTTTGAATATAACAATTACATAGGCCTATTTTATACTGGTAAAACTAATAAACTTGAGCTAGATTCAGCATTGCACAGGCCGACAAAGGAACAGGGGGGTCAGCTTTAACTGGTGAAGATAAAACACTTTAAAATATTAGTATTGGATCACAAAATGGATTAGGACATCACTAACTAAAGGCCTTGATAACGTTTTATAATAACAGGATAATAATAATAAGAGGACATGAACTCTAAGGCCCTGGTTCTCGACCAGAAAAAGGTGTCTGGTCTGCAGGTGAAAAAGGTAGTTTGCCCTCTCCAGGAGGGTGAGGAGTTTCTCAAGTGGAGGGGTTCAAGTATCTTGGGGTCTTGTTCGCGAGTGAGGGAAGGATGGAGCGTGACATTGACAGGCGTCTGCACTGTAGCGGTCGCTGTATTGGATTGTTGTGGTGAAGAAGGAGCTGAGTCAAAAGGCAAAGCTCTCGATTTACCGAAAAGGACAAAATGGCGGATTCAAGCAGTGGAAATGGGTTTCCTCTGCAGGATGGCAGGGCGGGGCGCTCCCTTAGCGATAGGGTGAGGAGCTCAGTCATACATGTGCCAAGGAGACAGCTGAAGTAGTTCGTGCATCTGTGCCAGGCCATCGGGAGGAGGAAGCTGGACACGCTGGAGGGACTGTTTCTCTTTTCTGTGGAAAGTCTGGGAGTCCGTGCTTAGACTGCTGCCCCCAGCAGGCCCCAGAGAAAGCAGAAGTAAATGGATGGAGGAATGGATGAATTACTTGTAATCAGAGTAGATCATGATGAACTAACTGCAGCATGAGGATCCTTCAGCTGCAACACAGTATTTAAACCCAGCTGATGCAGTGAGCGTCTTTTCATTTCTGAAACAACCATGTGAAAAGACAAATCCTGTGGTCATGGAAAAGATGTCAGTGTGTTAGAGAAGGGTCAAATCATTAGCATCAAGCAGAGAAAACATCTAAGGAGAAGCAGAAACTATTGAACTACAGATCTGAGCCCCAGTGAGAGCTGGAGAAGGCTTTGTGCAGTGGTCACACTCTCACATCATCAACACACTGAATGGACTGAATAAATCTTTTAACATATATACTGTATATATAGCTTATTGAAGCGAATGTTTGCTGTAATCAAAGCTAAAGGCGGGTCCTACAAAAGAGCAGTGCGTGTGCCCTTTATTTCTGTGGCAACAGGCAGTGTATAAAACATTACCAAAGCCTTAAACATATAATAGGAACAATCGATACAGATGTGAGTTGAATAGATTTCTGTTCTCGGTGGTTTCACAGTTAGCTGAATTGGTTGACTTCACAACTGCTCACTACACTCATTAAAGAAATACAGATACAAGTACTACATATACTAGTATATCCAGCAAAAGAAAGTATATTATTTTCCTTTGCTGGTGGAGGGCGGACCAGACGCCTAAAGTACAATGTTCTCCGGCAGGATTTAGACAGGAAACAATGGGTGAGCCTGGACTTAGGTGGGCCTCCTCAGTGTTCTGAAGACGCAGGAAATCAGATGCAGAGGAGGTGCTGGTCCAAAGCCGGCTCTGGATCGCTCCTGGGCATAGAATCAGAGAAAGTACCTTACATCCTACACAGTATTATGTCACAAGCACACCGAAGTGAAGCAGGTTTTTACAATTTACTTATTTAGACTTTGTTTGGTTGTAAATCTAAATAATAGTTTTGTGGAGAAAAGTTGACATATGAGTTGAACATGAAAAGAATAGTTCTAAAACATGCTGATGACATCACACTAGGAAGACTCAGAATTATCATTGTTATAGTTTTGAATAAAAAAACAGAACACGACGAGAAAGTGAAAACTAAAGCAAAGAGAACACAAGCAGCACTAAACACAAACATTTGATGAGTCCCATTTTGTCCAAAGTCTTTCAAATTTGCCCATTTCCAAATGAAGTCTGAATGTCATTTTTTCCATTTGTCTAAAGTCTGTCACTGTCAGTCCAGTCCTTAATTGTTGGTGATGTTTGTCTCATCCACTTCTTGTGATGGCCTTTTTTCCTGCCTCCAAAATTATGTGTCAAAGGTATCCATTTATTGTGTCCACGGCATGAGTTTTAAGTACATAATTCTAAAAGCCAGAGGATGGCAATGTCAAAAACTTGTTCATTTCAGTCCCAGCAGCAGGACAGTCCCAGAACACGTGACAGTGGTTTGCCACAGTTTCTTTCTAATGGCCACTTTGACATGGTGTTACGAGAAAATGTGATACATTTTTCCGGTGAAATTTCCTCCAAACATGTGATTCTGTGTCCTCCACAGTACACACATTTTCCCACTCTTTGTCTGTCAAAATTTGTCTTTAACATATTTCGTAGAGTGGCTGTCCCGATTAGCAATGTATTGACATCATTTTGAGATTATTCCCCTTGGAAGTTGTGCATTATAAAGCCTAATTTAAAAAAAAAAAAGGTTATAATGGTCATTACTTGAGTTCTTGGTTATAATAACCCCTTATTTGTTAGTACCTTCAAAATTCCTGTTCCTCCAAGTCAAAGGATTCTTTCGACATACTGCATTTCATGTGATTATCTTTTACAGTGTGGTTAAAAACGTTCACACCTTTTATTATCCAGACATTAAATCTCAATCTGTGCGGTTTGGTGTAAAACTTTGATCATAAGATATTAACATCTTTGTTTAGTTTGTATCTATCTTATCATTAGCTCCCTCCAGGTCGTAAGTGAAGCTTTTGGAAGACTCAGAATCTGTTCTATCCAAACGTTTAGCTCAATTCACATATTTTCCAACTCTTAAAACAATAATTTAAAAAAAAAATGTCAAATCATAACTGTTTGTAACTGATTAAAGTATAAACCTAAAAAACTGAGATTAAAAAGTATTATATTTGTATTATTGTTATTGTTGTGTTTTAGGAAAATTTGCAGTCCAACCTGTCGTGGGCATTTTAAATAAGGCTCGGAATAGTAGCTTTGTTAGTGGTGATGGTGTACTTTCTGGAGTTCCACATAATGATAATAATCACGGGCCTAAAGGTCAAAAAATGCTTTTCAAGAGGAAACAACTTCTAGAACTAAATGGCCCATATTTTTCATAACATGTCCTAATCTATCTTCCTCCCCAAAACCCCCAAATATAAACAGATGCTGCATTGTTACCCGACAGTGGCCAGTCCATCCTGTTTTGCGCACTCTTTGCCGACAGCTGAGCCGACAGAGCGTCCCTGGCCTCTGACCCGCGTCCGTGTTTGTTGTCGTAGCATGCTGTGATTAAAGCCTCCGTGCAGTGTATATTTTGCTCCAGCCTGATTCGGATGTTGCTCATGAGCACGTCGTCACAGGTTACAGAAGCAGATGCATTTCACTCCTACGGCACGGGACCACCTCTGAACCGCGCATGGTGAAACAGCTTTATCTGCTCTTTCTCACAGCGCAGGGACCGTGGATTACGAGTGGGACTGATGACCTGAGAAAAGGCTTTGGTGGCTAGTTTTCCGAGCATCTCTGGCTTTTCATCCCTCTGATAGAATTATAATTGCAGCTTTAATCACAACCACATCTCCATATTTCCGTCTGGCGCCATCTACGGCGTTATCACCTTGAATTAGTGCTAAGTTTATGTCGAGTTTTGGGGTCTGTGTGTGGTCTGTCTGCACATTTTGTTTATGAATTGTACATGATGTCTCGTCGGCCTGGACAGGTCAAGCTCCCGTAGTTTTCGGTTGTTGGTCCAAGATTGTGGATCAGTTGCTCCTGTACATTAGGCAAGCGGATTTGTCTTTCTGTTTTTAAATCACTCCTTACAACACATTTATTTTCTCTGGATTTTAATTTTAGATTTTGGGTTTTACTGTTTCAATAACTGCACTCCACTGTACTACTGTTTAGTTTAATCTTCATGCACACAACTTTGGTCAACTCTGATTTTAATAGTGCAGCATAAATAAATTGGATTTGATTGGCAGTACAAAACAAGCCCTAGACGTATAGCTCCTAACAATGCAACAAGTAAATCAGGGGGTTGGCTCTAATCTCACCCAATCAGATGCTTTCACTCTGGCTGGACCATCACTCATATCACTATTCTTTTCATAGCTGAGATGCCATGAAAACAATAATGATATTGTCATTACTAAAATCATGAGTTGAATTTATTTGAACTGCTTAAGTACAAATGTTTTGTGTTCGGGGTTTTAAAAGCCACCATAGACTACATGTCATACTGGTGAGAAGGTTTGTGAGTGGCCGGATCCTTCAGAGGAAAATGTATTTGGGGGGGTCTGGTTGGTGGGCCCCAATAAAGCAAACTGATCCTTTCAGAGTGTCCTTTTATTGTGGCCAGCCTAAGGCACACCTGTGCAATATTCATGCCGTTTCACCAGCATCTTGATATGCCACACTGTGAGGTGGGATAAATAAACTTGGCAAAGGATTTAGACATATATGAAAGAAATTGGCCTTTTGTGTTTATAGAAAAAAAATATATATCATATATCATATCATATACATATGTTTATGTATGGTTAAGTATGTTCTATCTTTCCTTTGGTGTTTAGTGCTGCTTGTGTTCTTTTTGCTTTTGTTTTCGCTCTCTGGTTGTTGTCTCTTAAAATAACATTTTAAAAAGGCGTTGCGTTTAAATATTTGTTCAGTACAAATGAGCAATGCAACCATACATACTAAACTGAATACAAGGCTCATTTATCTCAGTCTCCTCTATTTCCTAAAACCATACATAAATTGATTGTGATTTTATTGCTCACTACTAAGTTGGAACAAAAACACACAGTTAATTTGATCCGAGTAGTGTGGACATGATCAAAGCGTCCGCGGCGACGTGACGAGCTGTAGATGTCCAGCCAGTGCAATATTCAATGTGCAGAGCTGTTTTTGTCATCAGAGCATCGCCTTCATAAACACGACTGCTAAAGCATTTGAGGCAGTTTTCGTCAGACTAACAGTTACTATAGACCGCTTAAGGTTACGTCATAAGAATATATAATCTAAAACATTTGTCCTGTGCACTTGAGCCATCCCTCAATGACCTGTGTGTCAGCTTGATGATCAGGAGTAACTATCTGGAGGAATAGCTCACTATGCTGTCGAGGGAAGGTTTAAAGAAGCATACATGTAAAAGAATTGTTCTGAAGTAACGCCCACCTCAATCCATCAGACCATCGAACCAGAGCTAATCACCTATACAAGTATCCTCACTTTAAAAACCTACAAGACCAACGGAAGGAGTTCTAAACCCAGAACCAGAAGAAAGTGAGAGAATCAAACTTGTGCCTTTCTTGTTGTGAGGTGAAGATTTTACAAAATGCATGTAAACGCGGGAAGTACGAAGGAGGAGGCTCGATTCAAATCTCAAAGATCCCAATAACACACGTGGAGAAGTCAGTGTGTACTTTACTTATGTTCCTTCATGCACTTTTGCCCCGAGTGAGATGAAGAATGAAATACAAATCGTCTTTGCCCCTAAATCTGTCACACAACAGGTCAAACATGAATGAGGTGTGAGCTGAGCGGTGGCTGAGAGACGTTCATTGGTGCCTCGTTACTGCAGCTATTTGTCCACAGTGTTTAAGTGAAAGTAACTGCCGAAGTTCCAATGTGTTTATTTGCTCTGTGGAGAGAAGATGATCTGTGAAGAGCCAGTTCCAGCATGTCTGAAACCAAACACGCAGACAAAAGTGTGGTTAGCGTGTGTCAGTTGTTTTGGTGCAAATGCTGAATTACCAGATGCTCCTAAAAGTCTTTCAGACCCCGTTCGCACCTAATTAGTTCTTTGACCTGCTCTAGACTGGGGCAAGAGTGGTCTGAGTCTATTTGTTTGGCACGCTCTGCATTCTTTGCGCATGTAAACGGAGTGAGTGTCATCTGGAAGTGTTCCCTCAGCCCGGTCTCACCTTCTTACCTCTCATTAGCAGACAGGACGTCCACAGCAGCATGTCTGACATACCTCACATAGAGAAAGCATTGTAACCGAACCAGCCCACGTCTTTCAATATGTGTTTGTAATTAGTGCTAATAGATGAGACCAGTGACTTTGACAAATGACGCACTAGTCTTAGCAAAAGCAGTTTTTGAGGTATTGACAGAGCTCGTATCATAGTCTTTGGAACAAGCTGCTTTTTCCCCAGCCTTGTGTTCATGGATTTTTGGTTGTCATACATATACGTTGTTCTTTTTGGGGTTTTTTTAGATAAGAAGTCCCTCGTTTTTGTTTAAGCATTCTACAATTTCCTGTACAAAAGAAACATTGCCACAGAAAAAAACGTCAAACGCTCTAATATTTTGTTAGACGGACTTTGATTACAGCACACATTCACTTTGTTTTCCTATGAGCTTCAGCAATGTCAACAGATTTATTTCATTCCAGTATTACATTATGTTTTCACCAATATTTTAATGAATAATGTGAGAGAGTGACCACTGCACAAAGCCTTCTCCAGCTCGTCCCAAACACACTCACTGGGGTTCAGATCTGTAGTACATTAGTTTCTCCTTGGATGTTTTCTCTGCTTGATGCCAATGGGATTTGTCTTTCCCTTGTTGTCTTGTTGTTTCAGAAATGAGAAGCCACTCAATGCAATGTTGTGTGGAAATTTCACACCATCCAATCCCAAGGAGCTATTACAGATGTCGTCTAGCGCCGCCTGCTATATTTACTACAGAACAATCCGTTTACTTTTCTGAAGTAATGCAATGTTAAAAATTTACATTTAGACTCAGTTGTGAGTTAACTTGAATTAGATGTACTTAAAACACATTTACCCAGGGAATGCCTTAAAGGCATAATGGAGTAATAATTGTGGCGTGGACCACCGATTAGTCCTACCATGTATTAATCATAGAACGCACCTACTGCTCACCTGCAGCCTCGTTCTGGCTCCCCATAGCAGCATGTTTGCCTGTGTCTAAGCGCATGGATCTATTATAATATAGTTCCCTCAGTGTACAGGACAAAATTAAGACAGAGAAAGACAGTTTGAGCTGACTCAGAAGAGACGGAAATCTACGGAGACGAGAGATGCGATGTGATCCGTTGCGCTAATAAACAAACGCATGTGTAGCAACGAGGCTTTTGTGTGCCTCCGCACGGGGGTGAGTGTGCATGCGCACTTCAGCTTGAGTTCTCAAATCGGTAAAAAATCCTCAATTATTCCGTTGAGGAGCGTTCAGGCCGCGGCGTCCAAATTCGCTCTGGACTCCCAAGTTGGATGCCTGTACAGACGCTTTAGAATTCCAAAAAATAAACTCAGCAGCAGACGCACGTCTGAGGCGTCCAGCGCACATGCGCATGGAGGAGTTGTTGTGTTTCCTGGTGTGGCTGTTCTCTTGGGCCGATCGACAGGTTGAGTGAATGGCTTTGGTGTATTTAATTTACAAAGTCCAAAAAAAGGAGGCGATCGGCTCGGTGGCTTGTCTGGGTTCACCAGATACTTCAGAGGTTTAGCAGAGTTTAGAGAATATCATCATTTGCTCCAAGAGCTGCATCTGGATGATTTATTACCAGTGCGGTGTTTTTTTTCCATCCTTCTTCCGGATAGTGAAATGTGTAGGTACGTCACTGGAGCATAATCTCTGATTGGTTGCTGTGCCAGGTCGGCCACCAAAAAGTTCAGCTTGTCCAACTTTCCCGCCCCAGACGCATTATTTGTACCGCAAAAACGCTCAAAACGCACTGCAAAAATGCTGGACGCCCAGAACACGTGTCCACACAGACTTTCAATGTAAACTGGAAGCTTTGATGCTGCGTGAACGCTTCTTTAGAAGAGGGAAATAGTAGTCCATTTCTAATTGGATCAAAAGCATACCAGCCCATACCAGCCAATGACGCCAACTTTATCTACAGTTTTTTTTGCTGTTAGGGTAAAAGGAAATAAAAATGAACCTATGTAATAGTTTGATCCTAAATACCATAAAAAAGCACGAAATATCGCCTTTAAACACAGACAATGACAAGTGATCCAGCCAGGAAAATACAATCTGCTTCTTGTTGTAGACTTCCTCTGAATTAAGTCTGTAAGCACTTTCTCTTAAACCTCCTTGTTGTCTTTGCTCTCGATGGAAGATAGCAGCATTATCGTGTCACAAATGTCCATGTTCTGAACCGCTAAAGTCCAGTCCTGGCAAAGACATAATATACTTTTAGGATGGTCTAAATATCTTTAGTTCTCCAGAATTTCCGAGGTTTAAGTTGACAGACCATGCACATTATTGTTGCCAGATCGCATGAACAGAAGTTAGCTGCTGTAATACAAGCTGTCCAAAGAGTCCACATCTTCTGGCCAGTGAACAATCAGAGTTGCGGTAGAGTTTTGGAATGGCCACAGATAGATTTTTCTCTTAGTGGATTCAAGGATACTTCTGCCATTATTAGTTGCACACTTTTATCAGCACTTTGAAAGCTTTGGGACCATCCTGAAAGGATTAACGAGAGTGCACACAACATGAGTGACAACATGAAAGATGGTTTTAGATGTAGCCAATTTAGAACAATGAGTCTTAGAAAGTGAAATAGTAGTAATACAAAGGAGGTCATTGTCACAAACAGAGAAATCATCATTTATAAGCCCAGATTTGTCTTCAGACACTAACATTGTATTCCCGATTTCCCAACAGTAGTTAAAAGTGCAGTTACTCAGGTGAAACGGAATTATAATTCAAGGTCATATTTCATGAAATAGAGTCTGTATCGCAAGAGTATATTTTCCACAATGTCCTTGCTATTGTTTTTTTCCCTTCCAGAAACATGTGCATGAAATGACCATAATCCAATAAACCCATAAATGCATGGGCTGGTGGGTGAAGTGTTTTGCCCAAGGACACAACAGTGTGGTTGGAGCCTGGATCAAACGCCAAGCTTTTGAGTTTATGCATGAATGCTTCCACACTACTTCAATACTTTTCAAAAATGTACTGTATTTGGTCACCAGTTTTATTTCTCAAAGTTTAGATGGGCGTGATTGACAGGTGGATTAGCCAATCAGTGACATGCATGGTGCATTTGTATCGTATCGAGGGATGAAGATGCATTTAATGCCTGAAAATGTTGTAAATGTAAACGTGAAATGTAGAAACAAAACCCATGAACTGATAATGGACTAAATGATTTATTCACTTATTGGCTCCCCGGTTCTCTTTACTATTTTAAAGACTATTTTCCCTGGGGTTTAAATATAATTAACATATTATTAATACATGTTAGCAAGCAAATAGTTAGAATATATATTTGTTAACTACCTTCAGTTAATATTGACTTTGTTGAGCTTTTTTCTATTTCCATCTATTCTAGAATGTTCCTAAAAAAATATATTTGACACATAAGGAAAGAGTAACTAATCAGCCAGTGTTCATTATTTAGTCTGCCTAGAAGATCTGGTTCTCCTCCGGAAGATCTGGTTCTCCTTCTGAAGAACTGGTTCTCCTCCTGAAGAACTGGTTCTCCTCCTGAAGAACTGGTTCTCCTCCTGAAGAACTGGCTCTCCTCCTGAAGATCTAGTTCTCCTCCTGAAGAACTGGTTCTCCTCCTGAAGAACTGGTTCTCCTCCTGAAGAACTGGCTCTCCTCCTGAAGATCTAGTTCTCCTCCTGAAGAACTGGTTCTCCTCCTGAAGAACGGGTTGTCCTCCTGAAGAACTGGTTCTCCTCCTGAGTGGCTCCAGCTCCACTGTCTCTCTCGCGTCCGTCTGTGAGAGTCAGATCTCTCCTTCACTGTGGAACTCCTCCAGGTTTCTACTTTTTCCCAAGGAGGATTTTTGTAGTTTTTCCTGGCCGAGAAGGAGGGTCTAAGGACAGAGGATGCTGGGACATCCCTCGCCACCACAGACATTGTTTAATTCGTTTTTCACTGTCGCCCTCAGAGGTAATCGTTGTTGTGATTTTGGGTGTTACAAAAATAAATTGAATTGAATTGAGTCATGTATCCTCTATAAATGCTTGCTATATATACAAATCCTTGATTTGATTTGTCCTGAGGAATATTACTCTCCTCAAAGTGACGTGTGTGGTCAGTGTGTGGTCAGTGTGTAGTCAGTGTGTGGTCAGTGTGTGGTCAGTATGGGCCCGTACGTTGCACTCTCCCTCACAAACATGGCTGCCACATGTGTTCTCCATATCAGCACACATCTGAAACAATCCCCATTAACAGCACTGGATCTGCTGCTTTCTCTGTCTCCTCCGTCTCCCTTCAAAGGAGTCTTCACGCTCACTTCGTACCTTGTAAAAACGGTAGAAAAAAATCATTTCACCGCGATAGAAAAGAGAACAGAACACGATCATGTGCTTTCATTTTGTTAGCTTTGGTCTTGGAGTATTGGAGACATTATTTAAAACATTGACAACATCTGACCATTTTTTAAGATGAACGGTCTCAGGCACTTTCTGAACACGAGCAGAGCAGATGCTTTAAGTGAAACAGTACTTCGAACAAGAATGTACATTTGTTTTAAAGAAGCAGTCGGTTTTGGCCACACATTGTATATACAAGCATAAAATAAGCACAATTCATTAAAGCAGGAATGAGTAGCCTTTTCACTTAAAAGTGCACCGTGTAACTTGTCTAGTGAAGCCTGGAATGTTCCTCATTATGGTATTAAATATACAACACGGAGAACGCTGTCTGCTCATATTGAGACGGCACCTTTTTCAATGTATTTTGAGCAATACAACTCTGAAATTGTCTAAAGTAAGCAAGAGCTCAAAGTTACATAATGCATCTTAAACATTTAACTATTATATTCCATCTTGTTCCACCTTTACCTAGATTATTCGTGTTAAAAATAAATAAATGAATATATAAGCTTGAGGGTTCTGCGCAGTATCTTTGCTGTTCCTGCACTGCACTTTTCTGGACCAAGATCTCCGACCTCCTTCCAAGCCACTCCTCCAGTTTGGGGGTCACTGCCCCAAGTCCTCCAATCACTACGGGCACCACCGATACCTTCACGCTCCAGGCCTTCTCCAGCTCCTCTCTGAGGCCTTGGTATTTCTCTAGTTTCATTTGGTGTTCAGGGCCTGCTCCTGTGCTGCCATGATCAGGGCCTCTGTGCTGTCCTTCAGACCGGCTCTTTCTAGGCATTGGTAGGATTTTGTGATATCAGCCACTTCAGTTATGTTCCGATGGTACATCCCATGTAGGGGTTTGTCCTCCCATGATGGTCCCTCCTCCAGTACTTATGGATCTTGGACGTTTCGTCCTGGATAGTGGCTCTTACGCTCACTAGTCCCCGGCCTCCTTCTTTACGGCTAGTGTACAGTCTCAGGGTGCTGGATTTGGGATGGAACCCAGGAGCACATCTGTGGTCTGTATCTCCTCCTTTGGCCAACTGATTATTCCTGCAGGGAATCGAATCACTGGCAGGGCGTAGCTGTTTATTGCCTTATTGAGGACTTGCCTCTCACTCTCACTTGTTGTCGGTATTTGTCCGTAGCCGTTTATATATATATATATATATATATATATATATATATATATATATATATATATATATATATATATATATATATATATATATATATATATGTGTGTGTGTGTGTGTGTGTGTGTTTATTACAGAGGCCTACTAGCTGCTAGTAGGGCTACTTTGTTATCAAGATATTTGCGCTCTGAATTGTGAAAAGTGAATAAGTGAGTGAACGTGTGACGTGGAAACATCTTGTGCACAAATGAAACGAAACACACTTCCTTTATTTAATTATAGCATCCACATTTAGCTGCATCATTATATATTTGGAGCAAATAAAGATAATCTAACTTGAAATAAAGAGCAGTTTAAAAAGTAAATTCATGTCTATTTCACAAAATGTTGTGTTAATAACCTATATCCTGCACATAATACACTTACCCATTCTCTTGAACTATGTATTTGTTGAGGCACAACATTATTACATGTTTAAAAGCTAAAACATGTAGAAGAGCATTTGCCCCGGTGTCAGTTTGAGAGGAGATTTAAAGTGCCTGGCTGTGAGTTTGCCTTCGCCCTGAGGCTGAGGCTTTCCTCTGTGCTGCAGGTGTCTCTGCTGAATGGAGGTTTTATTCCAGTGAGGAACCAACAGTCCAAGTCCAGGTCCATAAATCACACAGGAGAAGGGGAGAGCTGCTCTAGTCCTGCTGATACTGGCCTTTGATGGAGATTCTACTTTGGACTTTTGTGTTTGACTCACATGGAGAAGGATAACAGCTGAAGGGTTAAACGTCTAACAACTGACCTGGAGATGGCGAGCAGAGACAAGCGGCTCTGTCAAGAGACCATGGGCTGAATTGAGGCATGATGGAATGATCTGATGTCACGAGACGCAACACAACAGCAGGGCTCCGCTTCGCACATGAGTATTTGGCCAAGGGATCACTTGTTATCGGTGTGCTTTTCTGGCTGGCTCCTGTGTGTGTTAGTGGTTAGGTGGTCCCAGGACAAACCTCATGAACTGCTTGAACCTGGAGATGTAGCAGCAGAGTGGGGACTCCCACAAGACTTAGAACATGATTCAAACCAATGGACCCTGTTACACTGACCTCACACTGTGGGCGTGGGTCGGGGAGAGAAGCGGGTCTGCAGAAAGAATCCACAAGAAGTCTATTTTTTTTGGACATTGCAGCAATCTGGAGCGGTTTTCAGGATGTCAGACGAGTGTTCTCCCCCAAAACCACGAGAGTCTGAGAGCGGTTCGTCAAACACTATCAATAAGCAAAAACACGTGGCAAACCCGCCTCGCTTTAGGTGTACACCTGCTGTTAGCTGTGGCTGCCATGGATTGTGGTATTTTTCAGCAACACAAATACCACTCACCATTACAGTAAGATAAGGATGAAACACGTTTACAAGCTCTAAATGTAGAACACACAATATGATATGACTAGGCACGTCAATGTTTTGCATTAACTCATGTATGCATGGATTCTGTGGTCGCAGACAGTCCAGAGCAAAATCAACGGCTCAATTAGGCTAATGCTTCTTTTACACATTTTCAAAATATACATTCAGTATTTGAACACGATGCAAAGGCCTGTGTGCACTTTTTACACATTTCCATTCATCAATTCTACCAAAACAAAGAAAAAACTCTAACCAAACACTCCCACCTAAATATCATTAAAACACAAAACAGAACATCCGATTTACCGACATGTTAAACTTCCTCAGTACAAACGTCTGCCTGTGATGTGAGAGAAGTCAGGAGAAGGGAGGGAAAACGTGTTCTTAAAATAAAGCAGATATTTAGTTTGGCGCATGGTTGCGTTGGGGCCTGTGATGGTAATGATATTATAAAAATGACCACTGGACTAGCCCCATAAATAACTGCGTTGTGGTTAGCAGGAAGATAGAGAAGTTGGTCAGAAGGCGCTACATCTATTTGAAACCCAAAAGGCACAATCCCACCAGAAATATGAAGAACAACCACTTCTCTCATATCGTTTACATCTACAGTTTGTTCTGTTCTAAAATATTTTAGAGAGGGAATTTCCTTCCATTATATTCTACTTGAATAAAGCTAAAAATATCTGCAAAGACTTTCACAGTCATCAGTAGGTTGTACTAAAGACAAACAAATGTATTGCTTTCCGTGTACAAAGTATTATTCATTTTTACTTGTTCAGATTGAGAATGGAAATACTCGTCGTAAGTGGCATTTTCTAATTTCCTTTTTCAGCTTGGAGAAACGTACTTTGATAAAGGAAAATGCAGAAGGTAAACAAAGATATACACATAAATAAAGAGAACCCTAGGAAGTTTCAAAAGCTCTAAAACAGCCCAAAATGGTGTCAATCCTTGGTGCGTCGTTAGTGCTGCTTTGTGCTGTAAAAAGGTTCATTTGTGCTGCAAAGACAGGGTCAGAATTAGTTTTGACCCTGCCCTTGCATAACTCCTGACACTTGTCCAATCACGCACCGTTGCAGCTTCAGATTAACCTTTGCAGGTTAATGCTGACCTTATGAGTGGTACAGCTAGACCAAATAGGAAATTTATTTGTCTTATTTCCCATCCATTGTGGCTTTCAAAGAAAAGACCTTTAGTCTCCAGAATCTGGACTCTCACAAGAGGCTTCTGGCCACTCGTGTTACTGGAAGATTTGTGAAGACATCAGAGTGAAGGGAAACGTGACAAACAACCAAAAATTATGAAAATCTTGATATTTCTACAGTAGGCTATAGTAAACAAACTTAAAGTCAAAGAGATCCATTCAAATTACTAATAATAATAGCGTTAAATCAAATGGCATTTGATTAGAGACATATTTCACCTCATGCTGATTGAACCCAACCCTGCTGTGTCTGTAACAGTCACATGACTTAAACTGTATCAAACAAACCCTGAGGAAGGCTGAAACTCACTGGTGAGTATTTTAAGCTTAAAGCCATGCTACAATAAAGGCTTTTTAATATTTTGTACCTTGTTTTTTCTTGTCTTTGGGAATACTCAACATATATGTTATATATTTTCCACTACAAATTATACCCGAATAGAGAACTGTTTTTTTCGAACAATTATCTTCTTATTGGCTGTCAAAACGTTGGCTGGTATTTTTAAACGTGTCAAAGTGTAAATAAATTACTGCCCTGGTCATTTTCATAGCTGATGTTTGGGATAAGAAAATGACAAGAGGTTGTAGTAAAGAGGAGGCTCTTGAGGCTGCTGTGCAGCTGATTGAAGAAGTGGAGGATTGGAACTCAAGTTATGGAAACACCAAAGAAGACCACAGCATCCGTATGGACAAGGTGTCAGATGAGGAAAATGATAAGTTGGATGCAGAGAAGGAGGAGGAGAGTGACAAGGAGGAGAGTGAAGAGAGGAGGAGTTTGACCTCTATCCCATGATCTGTCACCTGTCTGGTGTGCACCTTTAGTTTTAGTTTAATTTTCACTTCATGCTTTAAGCTCTCATCCTCCTCTTCATCTTGGCTGATGAGCTCCTCTTCGATCGACTGCATAACAACCTCCAGAGCCTCTTCTTTACTACAACTTCTAATCATTTTCTCACCCAAAATAGCTGCAGTGAATATGACCAGAGGCATTTGTCTTTATTTTCATTTACATTTACATACATAAGAAGAGGTTCACTTGTTTTGACACTCTGGGCAGGGTTATGTGTTCCCACAGGGGGGGCAGTCACAGGGACTTACAGACAATCTTTAAGTTCAGACCAACACAGTCAAACCATTGTTCATTAGGCCCGAGCCCCAGCAGGGCGGAGGGCCTATTGCTCCCACAACGCTGCCGAAGGCAGCGTTGCGCCCGCATGTTTGGTACCCCGTCGCCCCTGGCAAGTACAGTGAACTAGCCCATGCCGAAGGCATGGATCATGCATACTTACTCCTGCTATGACAATGAGTGAATGGGCTACGCCCATTCACTCATTGTTGACAACAGCAGCGCGAAGCGCTGCATTCCTCCAAAAACCCTCCTGGCATCGTCCTGTACGCGAGAGTCCATGCCGCAGGCCATGCTTGTATCTGCTCAAATCAATGAAAGTCTATGGGGAGTGGGCGGGGCATCCAGACGGAATAGGGAGTGACGAGCGCGTAAGCGCTCGTAATGATGATTCCACCCCATGGCGGCATCGGGAAGGCTTAGAGCTTTCAAACGATGTATAATTTGTTGTTATAGTGGAAACGGCTATATTGTTTTTGCTAAAAATATTATTATTTTTATTTTTCTTGTTCTTCTGCTTTTTGATCTCTAATTTGACCCCCTGAACATGCTCAAAAACTCACCAAACTTTGCCCAAAATTCAGAATCGGCGAAAAATTTGATTTTTTCTGGGCCATTTTTTTTTTCGTAAAAAAATGGCGCGACAGCGCCACCGACAAAAGTCAAAATACATTGCGCCTATGGGAGACGCCCCGAGGTCAACTTTGGCGTAAAGCTACGAAATTCGGGACACGCATTCCTCTCGTGAGGACGAACAAAAAAAATCATTGTGGCCACGCCCCCAGACTTACCCTATGGCCGCCATCTTCCTTTGAAAATGAAAATACGCTGTGTTAGTCATTTTGTTCACGTCAAACTTTGACGAACTCCTCCTAGGGCGTTTTGCCCACCGACTTCAAAATCGGCGTACGTCCTCTGGACAAGTGGGGCATCTAAAGTTATTCAATTTTTTGAGATACCTTTAACGGTCTGTGTGCGGCGCAGCCGCAAAGTTGGACAACTTATTTTGGAATATTGCAGATCTAAAAATTGCTCCCATTTGATCAAAACCAGTCCGATTAGGACCAAATTTGAATCAGTTGTTAAACTTTCTAGTTTGGACCAGTTTAGGCTGACAAAATTGAAATGGCCGCGATAGCGCCCCCTACAGAGTGACCTTTAAATTAACATTGAAGGTCAAAAATTAGTTTTACCAAAATTGTCTAAACTTTACCCAAAATTCTATTTTGCCGTCCCGATCACAAAAGCCAATCACAAAAATGCCTAAATTTTTACGGCGTAGTCGTAGCGATGACAGAAACCTCCCATGTTATCCCTATGGGAAAACCGCAAAATCTCTCAAATTACCACATTTTTATGTTTTACACTTCAACGAACTCCTCCTAGTGCGTTTTGCCCACCAACCTCAAAATCGGTGTACGTCCTCTAGACAAGTGGTGCATCTAAAGTTATCCAAATTTTAAGGATAACTTTTACGGTCTCTGTGCGACGGAGCCGCAAACGTTTCCCAGAATTCTGACTATTTGGCCTTCAGAGTGGCCTATAAACAATAGAGTTTTTCCAAATGACATGACATTTTGCACTAAATTCTAATTTGCCATCCTGATCATACAAGTATGAGAGCCAAAGTCATATTTTGTACGGCGTAACCGTAGCGTTGACAGAAACATCCCATGTTATCCTTATGGGAAAATCGTAGAATCGCTCAAATCACCACATTTTTACACTTCACACTTTAACAAACTCCTCCTAGGGCGATTGTCCGATCAAGCTCATATTTGGGGAAAATCATCTACACAAGCGGGGCATCAAAACTTACCCATATTTTGATTCTAAGTGCTACGGTCTCTGTGTGGCGGACCCGCAAATATATGTCAGAAATGGGAAAACAGCGAAATCTCTAAAATGACCACATTTTCACGCTTCACACTTTCACCAACTCCTCCTAGGCCGATTGCCCGATCAAGCTCATATTTGGGGAAATCATCTACACAAATGGGGCATCAAAAGTTATCCATATTTTGATTTTAAGTGCTACGGTCTCTGTGCCGTGGAGCTGCAAATATACTGTCACAAATGGGAAAAACGCCAAATCCTTGAAATGTTCACATTTATGCTTCACACTTTAATGAACTCCTCTGTGGGCAATAGCTCGATCAAGCTCATATTTGGGAAAAATAATCTACACAAGCGGAGCATCAAAAGTTATCCATATTTTTATTCCAAGTGTCACGGTCTCTGTGCGCTGGAGCTGCACATTTGACCGACATTTGTGTTCATTTGCACTGGTTAAGCACAGCATTGTACATGTCCAATGTGTCGCTGTCTTAGTTCTTAGACAATTGCGTTAGCGCCATCTCTGTAAAATGCAGAGAGCAGAGTCGGAAGGCCGGCGGCCCGCGAGGGCCGTTGGATGCCGCTTGCGGCTTTAATTATTATTTTTCTTGTTCTTCTTCAGCGCTTTGATCTCTAATTTGACCCCCTGAACATGCTCAAAAACTCACCAAACTTTGCCCAAAATTCAGAATCGGCGAAAAATGTAGTTTTTTCTGGGCCATTTTTTTTTCCGTTAAAAATGGCGCGACAGCGCCACCGACAAAAGTCAAAATACATTGCGCCTATGGGAGACGCCCCGCGGTCAACTTTGGCGTAAAGCTACGAAATTCGGGACACGCATTCCTCTCGTGAGGACAAAAAAAAAAAATCATTGTGGCCACGCCCCCAGACTAACCCTATGGCCGCCATCTTCCTTTGAAAATGAAAACACGCTGTGTTAGCCATTTTGTTCACGTCAAACTTTGACGAACTCCTCCTAGGGCGTTTTGCCCACTGACTTCAAAATCGGCGTACGTCCTCTGGACAAGTGGGGCATCTAAAGTTATCCAATTTTTTGAGATACCTTTTACGGTCTGTGTGCGGCGCAGCCGCAAAGTTGGACAACTTATTTTGGAATATTGCAGATCTAAAAATTGCTCCCATTTGATCAAAACGAGTCCGATTAGGACCAAATTTGAATCAATTGTTAAACTTTCTAGTTTGGACCAGTTTATGATGACAAAATTGAAATGGGCGCGATAGCGCCCCCTACAGAGTGAACTTTAAATTAACATTGAAGGTCAAAAATTTGTTTTACCAAAATGTTCTAAACTTTACCCAAAATTCTATTTTGGCGCCCCGATCAAAAAAGCCAATCAGACAAATAACTTATTTTTTACGGCGTAGTCGTAGCGATGACAGAAACCTCCCATGTTATCCCTATGGGAAAACCGCAAAATCTCTCAAATATCCACATTTTTATGTTTCACACTTTAACGAACTCCTCCTAGTGCGTTTTGCCCACCAACCTCAAAATCGGTGTACGTCCTCTAGACAAGTGGTGCATCTAAAGTTATCCAAATTTTAAGGATAACTTTTACGGTCTCTGTGCGGCGGAGCCACAAACGTTTCCCAGAATTCTGACTATTTGGCCTTCAGAGTGGCCTATAAACAATAGAGTTTTTCCAAATGACATGACATTTTGCACTAAATTCTAATTTGCCATCCTGATCATACAAGTATAAGAGCCAAAGTCATATTTTGTACAGCGTAACCGTAGCGATGACAGAAACATCCCATGTTATCCTTATGGGAAAATCGCAAAATCGCTCAAATCACCACATTTTTACGCTTCACACTTTGACAAACTCCTCCTAGGGCGATTGTCCGATCAAACTCATATTTGGGGAAAATCATCTACACAAACGGGGCATCAAAAGTTATCCATATTTTGATTTTAAGTGGTACGGTCTCTGTGCCGTGGAGCTGCAAATATACTGTCACAAATGGGAAAAACGCCAAATCCTTGAAATGTTCACATTTACGCTTCACACTTTAACAAACTCCTCCTAGTGCGTTTGGCCCACCAATCTCAAAATCGGTGTACGTCCTCTAGACAAGTGGGGCATCTAAAGTTATTCAAATTTTATGGATAACATTTACGGTCTCTGTGCAGCTGAGCCGCAAACTTTTCGCAGAATTTGGACTATTTGGCTTTCAGAGTGGCCTATAAACAAGAGTTTTTCCAAATGACATGATATTTTGCACACAATTCTCATTTGCCATCCCCAAAGTCATATTTGGTAAAGCGTAGCCGTAGCGATGACAGAAACATCCCATGTTATCCCTATGGGGAAACCGCAAAATCTCTAAAATGACCACATTTTTACGCTTCACAATGTAACAAACTCCTCCTAGGGCGAATACCCGATCAAGTTCATATTTGGGGAGAATCATCTACACAAGCGGGGCATCAAAAGTTATCCATATTTTGATTTTAAGTACTAGGGTCTCTGTGCGGTAGAGCCGCAAATATATGTCACAAATGGGAAAAACGCCAAATCCTTGAAATGTTCACATTTTTGCTTCACACTTTAATGAACTCCTCTGTGGGCAATAGCTCGATCAAGCTCATATTTTGGGAAAATCATCTACACAAGCGGAGCATCAAAAGTTATCCATATTTTTATTCCAAGTGTCACGGTCTCTGTGCGCTGGAGCCGCACATTCGACCCACATTTGTGTTCATTTGCACTGGTTAAGCACAGCATTGAACATGTACAATGTGTCGCTGTCTTAGTTCTTAGACAATTACGTTAGCGCCATCTCTGTAAAATGCAGAGAGCAGAGTCGGAAGGCCGGCAGCCCGCGAGGGCCGTTGGATGCCGCTTGCGGCTTTAATATTTCTATTGGAATCTATATTATTGAAATGCTTTAGTCAAAACATGCTTTTTATAATGGAAGTCAATGTGTTTTTGTACATTAATCTCTCCCATTCAAAACACAGTAATGCACCCAAAAAGTTTTTTGCATGAATTATCACCATATACTAGGGTTTGGAAAAATGTGGTGTATTATAATCTAGGGTATTATTTCACTCGATTTATGATACTGTGGGACGTTTTATCAGACTGACACAGCCAAAAAAAAAGCTCAAAAGGACCCGAAATGGTCCCGAGGTGACCAGAGGATTAAAGGGCCTGTACCAAAGCCTGAACCATGACTGAACAACATGTTTCAGAATCCCACACTTAGTCTTTTTTTCTCACTCTGATGTTTAAACACAAGCTGTTGTTTCTATAATGGTTCTCATTCAAGAAAATTCCTTTGAAAAGAGGCAAGAAGGCCTCGTAAACAGGATTAATGAAACAAGCTATGAATGAAGCTAAATATAACTCGAGGTGTGTTTTTGATGAGGGAAATAATTTATTAGATGGTTAAAAAAATGTTAATTTAGCATTATACTGTAAGTCCTTTAAAATAATACTCATCGGGTTGTCATTTGTCCTTATTATTGATATCTGACAAAACAATTGCATTCAAATTTTGCCTTTCCAAAGGACACTGGAAATTGCTAATCATCTCATCACTGTAAAAAGTCATCGTCTTCGCTTTGTCCTGATACGAAACAGCCCTGCTTCTCTGGCGCTGCTCCAGCCCGGCCTGCGTTGGCCGACCGAAGTGCCTCTGAAGTGGACAGTGTTTCTCCGCTCTGACCCCCCTCGGCTCGAGTCTGATTGTGCCTGATTACCACAGCTGTCCTGCTAATAGCACCCAGCTAATAGGTAACGGTGTGAGTGAGTGTCCGCTCCTCTGGGCAGCGATTTACAAAGTTAGTCTGGGTCTGTGCACTTGTTTTGACGCTTTAATCCTCCCCATATGCCCTGTCAGACCCACTAGAGGCGCGCTTGGGTTTCTATGCCTGTGTGGTGAGGTGCGGTGAGGCTGTGCTCCCTTCAGACAGCCTTGGCTCATGTAAAAACCATCCGGGACTGTGTCAGAAAAAAGGAATCCACCTCATGGGCCAAACAGCATCCTGCAAAGAACCACTTCAAACCAGACAGGCTGATATCTCACTTCTCCATTCTTCACGTAGAAGTGAGAGGTGGGACTGGTGTCAAAGGCCTATGAAGAGGACCACTGACAGAACGTTGGAGTTGCCCACTGCTCTTGCCTGTCACCTTAACCAATTTTTGATTTAATATAATGCTAAAGAAAATATCATGATAAACAAAACTACTGAAGACTATTGACAAACAGTTTCAAAAAACTCCTTAAATCCATCAGTAATAATAATAATACTGTCTCTAAATCAACGAGGAGTATAACATATGTGCGTTATACTTTCTGGTTGGCTAAATCAGGTTCAAATCATGTATTTCAATAGCGGGTTAATGGATGTTGTATGTAAAAAGGCCTTTTGGGAGAAGGACCATGAGCATGTCTGGCTCTGATCTGTGGCATCTTAAGTCTATTTTCCTGCACAGAAACACTACACGTATTCCAGGTGTGGGCGATTACAAAATGCCTCCGATCCTTCCACATGTTGGCTACATGAACAGGCTGTAAAGTCACTGAAAAGACCTTCAAAACTCAACAGTGACACAAAGGCGGTATTTTGTGTCTGCCAAGTGTAGAGCTTTAGCTTGGCAGCGTGCGAGGACAATAAACTTCAGATATTGTTGAGCTAATTATCAAAAAGGCCACTCTTACTCTTGGGCAGAAATGGTTTTATACAGTATTTTCTGATACCTAATAAAGCCAGCATGTTATGGTGTGTGTCATTGGCTCAGCTCACTAATTATTCATGTGTATTTTTTTATACTTGTAAGACTTGCCAAGCCTTCATGACACCATATATATCATGTTCCAACAAAACAGTAAAAGAAAATGGAGTAATTAACTGGACTAAAGCACAAATAAGTGTGATCCCTCATTTGTAGAAAAAGCTTGAGTTGTAATTATCTGAACATTTCGAATCTCATCAAAGAGTCATTCTCGATCTCCGGATCAACTCAAAATCTGTGGATACTCAGAGTAGGATAAGTATCCGAGTTCTCAGACTACATCTGCAGACTGAGAATGGCTCTGGGATAACTACAACTGAAACTTTTTCTACATGAGGCACAAAGATTGACCAGAGGGAGGTTCCATTCAGAATAAGCTAACATTGTTCTATGTAGAAATGTAAAGCCTGACTCCTGTAGAAAGATGTTTGAGGTAGATTTTAATTGAACTGGTAGCCTGGTGGGAGAAGACCTGAGTTGACATGCCCCAGGATGAACAAGGTCACGCACCACGACGAGACATCACTCTTTCCGTGCCTGACTTGCCCTGTACCAGCTCCAACAAGGACTCTGCCAATGCCAGCAACAGATCACAAGAGAACAGAGCAGAACAGAACAAAATGGAGCTCAAGATGGATGAAGTACTTTGCACCGCTGTCCAAAGTGGGAGGTAACCTCTTAAGTGACCGCAAAATAAAGAAGTACAGGAAGTCTGATGTTTGCCTTCAACTAAATGTTAATTGTTTGCCAGAGGTTCGTCTTTGTGATTTCATAAAATAGTAAACCAATTTTAGAGTTATTGTATAGTTAAAGACTTGTAAAATCTTGTTAATTTGTTAATTTAATGATTCTCTCCCTTGCACTCTAGCTCAGAATAGATATACTGTTATATATGTGTTCAGGTCGAATGTACTTATTTGTTCTTGTTCAAATGTTAAATATACAATGATACTGGTGAATCTGCCGTACAACTAAACTAAACAGAAATTGCAGCAAACATTCAACTAAAAGATACAATCAAGAAGGAATTTTATGTCTCAGCAAATTTGTTGAGGAATAAAAGATCCCTGATTGTCCAGATGCACACTGGAATCATTCCTCTGGCCCTAGAGCCTGGGAGGTTTTCTGAAGCCAATGAGGAAAACCGATTATGCGAGTTGTGTGAATTAGGAAAGGTGTAGACATTTGTATTACTGTCATTTGAGGATTAATTTAGATATCCTTTGTTTGATGAAATGTTTTGGTGTAATGACTACAGCCAGATGAGATGGTTGTGAAGAAATTGGTTTATAAAGCCTGGAAGAAGCGGCAGACTTGTTTATAAATGAGTACTTGGTAAATGTATGTCTGGAAACTGGCATATAGAATGTTGTTAAGTATGTGTATATGCAAGACACAACAATGTCAATCCAATTAATACAATCCATTAATTTATTGATACAAACAAATGGTTTTATAGTTGGTGGTTTATGTGTATGTTGTATGTTGTATGTTGTGTGTTGTGTGTTGTGTGTTGTGTGTGATTGATGCGCTGTGTCTTATAATGTAAATAGTGTATATATTTATAACCTCTGTGTAAAATCCTTGCTTGTTTTTTAATGCCCTGTTTTAGGCTGTCATGGGACTACAGATGTAAAATAGCCGTTTGGCTTAATAATATGCACTGTCCCTGAAATAAATAAAAATATGAGCAGCACTAGCCGAGACATAGTCTTGTGTGCTTGTGTGTTTGTTTGGAGCCTTGTGCCACCAAAGTCTGTTTGTTTTATTGTAATCACGACGGTGTAATCCCTCATTTGTCCAGGGTGTTCCATCACAGAGAAAGATGCTGTTGTAATAATCTGGACATTGCTTTTGAAAAAGCAAGTTGTTTCAACTTTCATACAAAAGTCATTCTCAATCTGCGGACCTTGTCTGAGAAAACCGCCTGATGATTGCCTGTTTTGTTAATCTATTTGTTTACACTGTCTAAATTTCATCTGAAACACATCTTCTTTGTTACCCTAACATCCGTAACATCTGTAATATGCCAATCAAATCATATTGTTGGCTGACTGCAGCTCCCTTATCGCTGATGATTACCTGATAAGCATCTGAATGGCCAGGGCTGATCCCACCACATGGCCTCAAAATACCATTGTATAATACTGGTAGATTAAATATTAAACCACCATTTCTGTTTAAGGAGGGATTCTCTTCTTTGTTTTGGTGGTGGCTGTTACCAAAAGAGATGGAATGTTTAGTGACCGGCATGCAGACTTGGAAGTGTACGATCCGTCAAAGTAACTCGGGGAGGTGTGGTCATTATTGGGAACCGTGGCACTGCCATATAGCCTCATGGCTAACCCTAACCCTAACCTTAACCCTAACCCTAACCCTAACCTTAACCCTAACCCTAACCCTAACCTTAACCCTAACCTTAACCCTAACCCTAACCCTAACCCTAACCTTAACCCGGCGCGGTCTAAAACGGCGCGTTCAAAATTTGACCGCAGTTTCAGGAGCCGCAGCACAAAATAACATGGCAGTTTCGGCCGCGGCTCTGTAGACACTCCCATAGTGAATACTGCCGCTGGGTCCTTGCTCACTTAGTGTTGCTAGCGTTGCTAGCGTTGCTAGTGTGGTTTGGTGTATGGTGGTTAGTGTGGATCAGTGTACGGTGGCTTGCATGGGTTGATTCGGAGAAGCATGGCAAGCGTGGGTCGGGGTAGCATGGCTAGATTGGCCTGGAGTAGCATAGTTAGCATGGTCGGTATGGTCGGTGTAATAGAGCTATTGTAGGTTCATGGGTTAGGGTTAGGGTTGTTAAGGGCTGTGGTCTCATTTTGACCTGAATAGCTGCTTTTACAATATTTATTTTCTGGGTAACGAAAGATTTTACTTTACTATCACATGAAAAAAATGTGTATAGCCCCTTTAAATGAGAACTATTGCCAGCGAATGCTCTGTGTCTCAGGTGAGTGGGAGGCAGAGGGAGACCAGAGGGAAAAGGTCAGTGGGTCTTTATGAAGTCTGCTGTTTTGGGAAGAGAGCACACGAACACGGGTCAGATGTTTGTTTTGTTGCGATAGAAAAATGGCACAGAAGAACACAGAGAAAACAAAAAAGCAGGGACTTCTTCATGTGTGCGTGCGGAATGTTCTCAGTCGTTTTTTCTTCTTTCATGTGCAGCTTCCTCCAGTGCTTATGGAGCATAAAGCTCTGTGCGCTCCACCACATGCTTTACTTTCACTCTCCCGTATTTATTTAAGGTGCATGTTAGATCAAGGAGCAGAAGCACCCAGAGATCACCCATGTGTGCTGTTTGTAAAGGGCAAAAGATTGCATTTTAAGTCGGCCCTATATCAGTACATCAGCATATAGATTTTTGAGTTTTCCATCTTACAGAAAAAAATCTAAGTGAATCAATTGTATGTGGAAAGTGTTTTATCCCCAAACAGAGCAGCTCAAATCTCTCGCACATGTTGGTTGATTGATAAATATGGAGCGTGGTCTGAACTGTTGCAGCTGTGAGCTCTGATAACTCGAACACTGGCTCGGGATAAAAGCATTCAAATGCCTTGAAAAAGACTTATGCCCACCGAGCCCTTGTCTGGGATTGTTAAGAAACTATTATGTCGGAGAAATAATCGTTTCCAAAATAGAAGCAGGCATAATGGCACTTATTTCATATCATTACAGGGGAAAGAAGGGAAGAGATCCAGGGAAAGAAAAGCAGCAGTAAACAAGACGAGAGGAGAAGGCCAGACGAAGGTGGAGAGTAAGTGTCCTAATGAGTTGTCCCATGTCAGGAATAATAAGCGGGAGAATTTTACAAAACGCAGGTACAAAAGGGTTTAGAAGAGCAGACAGGAGCTGAGAAGATAAGTCGTTGTAAAGTCGGCCAGCAGAGATGCATTAAGCACACTGCGGGGAGTTAAAGGGCCCTTATCATGCAAACCTGAGTTCTTATGTCATAAAAAACATATTGATGGCAGTTTGCCGGCTGAATTGATTGAAAGATAGGAAAAATACAAACAACAAATGTTTGTAAGTAATCCGGCATGTAGAAGAGTTTTTCTTTTTTTTACAAACATAAAAACCAGAAACAGAACAGGACCAAAGAGCAAAGACAAAAATACAAATTCAAATCCAACATCCAAAGGAACAAAATCATGGCATGTTTCAATTAAAATAAAGGTCCCAATTGATGATGTCTGTCACGATGTCAGTCCAGTCCTTTATCATTGGTGAAGTTTGTGTCAGCCATTTCTTGGTGATGGACTTTTTCCAGGTGCCAAAAGTATGTTCCAAAGGTATCCATTTATTGTGGCCACGGCAGAGGTTTTGAGGCCTAAGTACATAGTTCTAAAATTGAGAGGGATGGCAATATCAAAAACGGTCTGCAGTGCACTGTTGATTTCAGTCCAGTATTTCTGAGCAACAGGACAGTCCCAAAACACATGAAAGTGGTTTTCCTCCTGGTGCATTTCCTTTTGAATAATGGGCACTTTGACATGGTGTTATGAAAACATGTGACACATTTTTCCAACTAAATTTCTTCCAGACTTGTGATTTTGTGGCCCTCCACTGAGAAGGACGTTACCTTCTCCTTCCCATTTGTTTTTGATATATTTAGTGGAGTAGCTGGTCAGATTAGCAATGCATTGAAACAATTTAGATATTATTTTCTTTAAAAGTTCTGATTTATAAGCCTTGATAAAGAATTAAGTCAGAGATTTATTATCATCGTATTACTTTGTTCAATTTCATGGTTATATGAACTCCTTATTTGTAAATACCTAGTATAGGTATATAAAAGTTCTGTTTCTTCAAGACAAAGGATTCTTTCAACATATCAAAACTTTTCATGTAATTTTCTTTTACAGTCTGTAAAAACACTTACTACCTTTTTTTGTAATCCAGACTTTAAATCTCAATTCTGTGCTGTTTGGTGCAAAACTATGATCACAAGCCAACCAATTTAAGATATTAACGTCTTAGTTTAGTTCTTTAGTCTTTACCAGTCGTTTAGTCGTAAGCACAGATTTTAACCAGGGGTCTTCCATTTCCTCCAAATGACAGCTGGAGGATTTTAACTCTGGGGGAAACTGGAGTGGCCAGAGGAAACCCCCCCCCGACACAGGGAGAAACATGCTAACTCCACAAAGGCCCAAAGATCAAACTCGCACCCTTCTTACGATGAGGCGAGCGTACTAGCTCTTGCTAGTTGCTTGGGTAACAACACTATGTCAGCAACCTCCATCAAGACTCAGTTGTGACTCGACTCAAATTAGTTTTGCTTAAAATACACATTTCGGCAGGTTTATGGTTCTGCTGCAGTGGATCATAGACCGTTAGTTAACAGGTAAAATGCTTGAGAGCTAATGGGGTAAGCGTCACTATTTCCTGTCCAATTCTATATTTCTGTGTTTTTTTTATCGCATAAATTGAATCGCATAAAATTCAATAAATGTTCTTTCTTTATAATTTATGTTTTAATAAAAGCAAGCACTAGATGTGAGAAATAGTTAGCTAGTCAACACGCTATTCTGCACAGAGCCCATTTTAATTTACAAATCTGATCTGGCCGAAATATATTCACACAAGTGTAGAAAACTCAGCACCTACAGAGAAGTGCTGGTAAACAAGAGAAAGAGTCCAACAGTCTGCAGTACATAGTGAGTGTCCTGATGACTTGTACCATGTCAGGAGCAATAAGAGGGATTTGATGTTAACAAAACACAGCAACAGTGGGGTTTAAGGAGCAGACAGGAGCTGAGACAGCTGAAATCACTGGGAAGGTTTAAACCCACAGTGGCCAAACCTAATGAAGCAACACGAACAGCATGTTAAACCCTAGCTTTGTTTGAAGGTGTTGTTGATTCTGTAAAGTCCATGAGATCAGAGAGAGTAGACTGTAGAACTAACTGCTCCACAAAGGCTTAGGGCTTAGGTCGCAAAGGACATGCAGAGGAACATGCAGAGGAACATGCAGAGGAACACGCAGAGGAACACGCAGAGGAACACGCAGAGGAACACGCAAAGGAACACGCAGAGGAACACGCAGAGGAACACGCAGAGGAACATGCAGAGGAACGTGTAGATGAACGTGCAGAGGAACACGCAGAGGAACGCGCAGAGGAACGCGCAGAGGAACATGCAGAGGAACAGGCAGAGGAACGTGCAGAGGAACATGCAGAAGAACGCGCAGAGGAACGTGCAGAGGAACGTGCAGAGGAACATGCAGAGGAACAGGCAGAGGAACGTGCAGAGGAACATGCAGAAGAACGCGCAGAGGAACGTGCAGAGGAACATGCAGAAGAACACGCAGAAGAACACGCAGAGGAACGTGCAGAGGAACGTGCAGAGGAACGTGTAGAGGAACGCGCAGAGGAACACGCGGAGGAAAACGCGGAGGAACACGCAGAAGAACACGCAGAGGAACGTGCAGAGGAACGTGCAGAGGAACGTGTAGAGGAACACGCAGAGGAACACGCAGAGGAACACGCAGAGGAACACGCAAAGGAACACGCAGAGGAACACGCAGAGGAACACGCAGAGGAACACGCAGAAGAACACGCAGAGGAACACGCGGAGGAAAACGCGGAGGAACACGCAGAAGAACACGCAGAGGAACACGCAGAAGAACACGCAGAAGAACACGCAGAGGAACACGCAGAGGAACACGCAGAGGAACACGCAGAAGAACACGCAGAGGAACACGCAGAGGAACAAGCAGTGGAACATGCAGAGGAACATGCAGAAGAACACGCAGAAGAACACGCAGAGGAACACGCAGAGGAACACGCAGAGGAACACGCAGAGGAACGCGCAGATGAACGTGCAGAGGAACACGCAGAGGAACACGCAGAGGAACACGCAGAGGAACGTGTAAATGAACGTGCAGAGGAACAGGCAGAGGAACATGCAGAAGAACACGCAGAGGAACGTGCAGAGGAACGTGCAGAGGAACAGGCAGAGGAACAGGCAGAGGAACGCGCAGAGGAACATGCAGAAGAACACGCAGAAGAACACGCAGAGGAACGTGCAGAGGAACGTGCAGAGGAACGTGTAGAGGAACGCGCAGAGGAACATGCAGAAGAACACGCAGAAGAACACGCAGAGGAACACGCAGAGGAACACGCAGAGGAACACGCAGAGGAACGTGTAGATGAACGTGCAGAGGAACACGCAGAGGAACGCGCAGAGGAACGCGCAGAGGAACATGCAGAGGAACAGGCAGAGGAACGTGCAGAGGAACATGCAGAAGAACGCGCAGAGGAACGTGCAGAGGAACGTGCAGAGGAACATGCAGAGGAACAGGCAGAGGAACGTGCAGAGGAACGTGCAGAGGAACGTGCAGAGGAACATGCAGAGGAACAGGCAGAGGAACGTGCAGAGGAACATGCAGAAGAACGCGCAGAGGAACGTGCAGAGGAACATGCAGAAGAACACGCAGAAGAACACGCAGAGGAACGTGCAGAGGAACGTGCAGAGGAACGTGTAGAGGAACGCGCAGAGGAACATGCAGAAGAACACGCAGAAGAACACGCAGAAGAACACGCAGAGGAACGCGCAGAGGAACATGCAGAAGAACACGCAGAAGAACACGCAGAAGAGCGTGCAGAGGAACGTGTAGATGAACGTGCAGAGGAACATGAACAAGTCAAGAGTTCAAGATCTGAAGTACAATTCAATAAAACACAAGCAAAACAATGCCATTAACTATTCTGTAAAGGCAACATTATTCATGCCTATAGTAAAAACTAGTTCTTAGGAGAAGGTGTTGGCCTCAATACTTTTTTTCGCTGTATCACTTTATCAGATTAACCTCTGTACAAACACATTATGTAATAATAATGCCACATTATATAATAGTAAAAATTAAATGTAATAAAATTGTCTCTTCATTATGTAATAAAACATAAATTTGTTCTCCATTTATTAATAAACCATCTATTACTAATTCAATAAACATTCTTAAAAGAAAATATGATTAAATGTAATAAAGAGAAATGGTAATTGCTTGGTAACAACACGATGAAATATAATTGGGATACAAAGGACATGTGCATTTACGGCCCCGTTTTCATATAATTTACACATTTATGTGTGATATTGACCATCTCCATTCTGGGTCATGGCCAAAAACAATAAAAATTGACACGATCAGGGACTGGACCGACATCATCAGTGACATACAGAAAATGGAAAATGGCGCTCATCATCAACATCAATTTACCATCGACAGGCAATTATATCAAAAATAAAAAATATAATAATACAAGGATTTCTATTTTTTCTTATTGCATGCGGGACATCTGGTGTGAAAGGGGTGAAAGGGGGAGAATGGTGGCAGGTTTGTGTGTGGAGTGCTATGGAGGCTCAGGCTGCCCAGGGAGTAATTCAAGCAAGAACCGCCGCTGTCAGCAGCAGAGTGGCTGAACGAGCACGGAGCAGCGATACCTGGATCCAACATGTGCCACATGACAAAAATACCGGTAAAACTTGTTATGTATACATTTAATCATGTGATGTCAGCGCTGCTCCTTCTTTGCTCAGTTTAGCCCCCCTGTGTAACCTGAAAGAGCTTGTTTGATACAAACAAGCGTGTGATTAATGATTCATCTCATGAGAGAATGCTTTAACTCTGACTGCCCTACTTTAAACCAACCCACAGGGAAAGTCTCTTTTTCTCCTTCACCTCACCTGTCTCTATCTTCACCTCTGCCAATCTCCACACTTTCTTGGCCTCAGAACCTTCTGAAGAACCGCTCCTCACACTTGCCTTGTTCTTGTCCTCCAGTCCTCTGATGATGGTCTCCACTGGAAATACATTGTCTTCAGAGATTTGGTTAAGTATATTCTGTACAGAGGAATCTTGTCTGTTTATCACTTGCTCATTGTCCAACTTTTTTCAGCAACAAATTATTTTTTTATGCAGGGTTTGACGAAGTGACATTATTGACTGAAGCTTTGTATTGTAGACAGTCCACATGGACCATGTACCTGTGGTGAGTTGGCTCTGTTCTCAAATATGTTTAAAATGACCATGTAATGGCTGAGTGGTTGGAACACTCATTCACCTTCCAAGATTGTTGGATCGGTTCCCGCGAGGACCAAAGCAACCGGTCGTGTCCTCAGACAAGAAACTTCACCTGCGTGGCCTGATGTGAATGTGGTGCTTGAGAGACTTATTGGTGGTGGTCGGAGAGACAGATGGAGTGATTTTGTTGTTGTCAAAGTTTGTGTGTCGTGTTTCCAGGGACTATGATGGGACATTCTCTGCAATGGTTAGACAGGATTGTCTTTGTGTTGTGTGATTTCTACTGGTGGGCCCAGCAGTGCGAACAGGGAAACCAGGACTCTTGATGAGGGTTGAGGCTGAAAAAAACGCTCCTTAAAAAGTACTGCCACTGAAGTACCATAACTTATGCAACATATGACAATAATGCATAGTTCATTCACCAGTGCTTTGTCAAAATTATTTTATTTGAAATATAAACTGAATTGATTAACTACTCCTAGCATGGGTTTACTTGAGTCCATATAGCCATATATAAAATGTTGAAAAGTACTGTTAGTCTTCTTTGGCCTGTGCCGTTTGAAAGCTTCTGCAGCCTTGTTACGTTTATCTCCTCTCTCTTTCCTCCTGCTCTCTTTCTAATGATCTCCACTGGAAATGCAATCTCCCCGCGTTTCATTGCTCCACAGTGTCTAATTTGTGCCGGCATCCAAGTGTCCGGAACCTCAACAAAGACATCTGCATTTTGTCTGGACGTAAATGTAATGACCCCTCCAGCTCTATAGTATTGTTCTCCTTCTTCTGCAGACCTCCATCAGTTAGTAAGTTAGCTCTGTGTGTGTGGGACGAGCCGGTTGTTTTTTCAGTTCACAGGAAAAGTCATTGTGTAATATCGAGTTCCGATCGCTTTTCGCATGTCTATCATTTTGTCTGCACCTCCACAGGTCGTGTTTAGTGAGAGCAGAGCCAAGCCAAAGGGAAGGCTCAGTGGGAGTTCAACAGTAAGTGAGGAAGAGGAGAGGGACACTGGAGAGTCTTAGAGAGCATATGACAGGTTAGACTACACATTTGTCCAAAAGGTAGCTAACATAAAGATTTGTAAGATTTGTTTTACTTCCACTCTAGACAGGAGCTAAGGTAATGTAATAACCACACCAAAAACAATAACCAAAACTTTACACAATTTGTTGTTTTCAAGTTGTTGTTTTGTTGTTGTGGTTCAAAAACGTGGGTCGTAGGTCTCACAGTGAAAAAAATATTTACTGAACTGTCATATGACCAAAGACGAGTAACAGCAGTAACAGCAGAAGAGCATGAACTGGTGTGAACACAGTGGGAATGTGTGCTGTCTCAAGACTTTTACATCCTCAGATCTTGTGTGACACCTATACATCTTATAATACCTTTAAAAAAATGTGCCGTAGACACTAGGCAAGTCTGTGGGGACAGGTGAACGCCCCTATCCCTGCCAATTCACACAAAGTCCATGATTTTCCTAGTTTCTTGGCCACATTGTTGTGCTCGTCTCTGTGCGCCCACATCTGAGGTGACGGTATCATTTTAAGCACTTCAATTGTTTAAGTCTTTGCAATAAAACTGTATGGTCAAGGCATTTCAAAAAGTAAAGTTTTTACATTTCTGTTCCTCATTTCAATAATCTAATAACTCCAGAAATTAGATCATAATTACATTTTTGGAGTGCAAAGCCTCCGATGACAGCAAGGAGGCGACAGAGAGGCTGATGGTTTCCTGCTGTGGTGGAGATTGGGAAGAGAAGCAGCCAGGAACAGAACTCCTGATTGGTTTAGAGTAGGGGTGTCCAAATCTTTTCACCGAGGGCCGCATTTTGAAATTTATACAGAGCAGAGGGCCACAAACAACCCAATGAGAAAGTGAATAATTGGAAATGTTGCATTTGACATAGTTTTTTATGAGACCCAACACATTTAATTAGACTTGGAACATTAATATTCAATTGGTATAACATCAAAATGCTTGATTTTTTCCAATTTTACAGTAAAAAGTACTAGTTGTTGTTGTTTGAACCAAATTAGCAGGAAGCTAAGGCAAGGCAAGGCAAGGCAAGTTTATTTGTAGAGCACATTTCATACACAAGGCAATTCAAAGTGCTTCACAGCAGGAAAAATGCATTCAAATCACAAAGAAATTACAGAAACAGAAATACAATAAAATTAACTAAATTCAAAATTATCAATCCAACTGATTGTCTAAACTAATAAAATCACAAACAAAAGAGAAGAGTGCAAAGAAAAAATCCTTTCAGTCATATGCGCAGCTAAACAAAACTGTTTTTAGCTTAGATTTGAACATTGTCAGAGTAGAAGCCTGTCTCACATCTTCAGGAAGACTGTTCCAGATTTTAGCTGCATAAAACTGAAACGCAGATTCCCCATGTTTAGTCCTGACTCTGGGCACCAGCAGGAGGCCGGTCCCTGAGGTCCTCAGAGTCCGAGATGGTTCATATGGCACTAACATATCCAAGATGTACTTTGGTGCTAGGCCATGGAGAGACTTGTACACAAGCTAAACAACAAAAATTGGTCTGAGGCCTGGATTTGGCCCCCGGGCCGTAGTTTGGTTTCGAGGCAAAGGTAACAGGCTATGATTGGTTGACAGACAAGTCTTCCTTGTGTTTTTGTATTTTTGAATTGCACATAAGACGAAGCACGGCTTATTTCAAAGTGTAGAAGGAATCTGTGTTAAAATAGCGCTGACAGTGATTTGTGTGCAGGCAAACGGGTTCATGGGCACTTTTTATGGTTGCTGTCCATCATTTTTACACGTCCAAATGTGAAGAAGCATAAAACATTAAAGCCCCATGTGTGATTTTTACCGTTTGAGCTGGCATTTGTGATCAGTATATTAAACACCTCCCCTACCACGTAGCAATGCAAAGTGGTTAGCCCTTCTGTGTGGACTTTGCATGTTCTCTAAGTCATTGGGTCGGTTTCCTCTGGGCGCTCTAGTCTCCCCATCAAACTGTGTAGGCTAATCTCCAACTGTCTGTGCATCTGAGTGGTTCCTACTGTATCATTGCAGCATCATCAGTCCCTTAGCAACTCAGCTAGTCTGCTAAGATTGATCTGGGACAGACCCCTGTAATTTTTTTCCTATAGCTATTAGCATTCGCCCTCAAAAAATCTAAACTAGTTGGGCTGGCTGCAACCCATCAATCGACTTTTACGTTTTCGTTAATAGTAGTTTCACTGTGAAAATAATCTCATAATGTACCAGCCTTACACAATATATATTATTCTCTTCTGTTTTCGTCTATTGGAGTCTTTATAGATTGAAATGCTGTAGTCAACGAGGCAAGTCTTATTGCCTTTTTAAACCTTCGGCCTCCGTGTATTTAATGAAGTACAACATTTGGCCTTCATGTATTTATGAAGTATAACATAAAATGATAGAAAACAGATGTAATGAATCAGTGACTCAGACCTTATTTCTGTTCAAATCAGAATCGCAAACACCATTGTAAAGGGAGCATGGACTGGAGTGAAACTGTTTAAAGAAGGTTGACATTTAACAACATAATGAAGGTGAAGGTCAGTGGACCAAGTGAAGGACACCTCCTGACATAAGCTACTGTCGTTTGTGATTAGAGCAAAAACCTTCTGTTGAGTATAAGCACAACTTGCACCAGAAAAGTTACAAAGTGTACCTTTTATGAAAATTGATATAAAAGTCTGTTTTTTAAATTAATCTTGATTTGTACTTATTTGTCTTTTCCAATGTGCACACGAAAGTGCTGAAATCTATTTAGACAAATGAATATTCCTGATTTGTCTCTTTCACTCATAGACTTTCCCTTTTACAGAATTGGACAGACGACAGCATCCTTCTGTGAGTGAATAATGGCTGATGTTTGTGGGCCTCAGAAGCAGTCCTGATGACACTTTTTCCTACAAACAGCGGTGCGAAGGAGAGAAATCACATCTTCTGAGCAGGCCACAGCTGGGAGCCATTATTTAGGAGATTTGTTATGTCGTCCAATTACCAAAGCAGGAAATAGGCCTACCAAACAAATGACATGTTTCTGAAGTGTGGAAAGAAGTGCGTGGCTGTTAGAGCGTATGGAGCTGACAGGCAGACACTAGCTCAGAGGCAAAAACTGATTACACAATAGTCTATATGTTTACGACATGAGTCATGAACCAACCAATAAGACAGTCAGGAGCACTGGACAGCCAATCAGAGAGACAGAAGAGGCAAATAGCCAATTAAGCCCTGTTTCAACTGGTTCGTCTTTGGAGCACGTTGGCATCATCCTTTTCTCACGTCAAGGCCCAAAATACTATATTTCCAGCCCATAATGCATGCAACATTATCCAAACCCAGCGCATTACCTAGTGAGATGTAAATGTGGTGTGGAGGGGCAGAAAAGTGAAATAAATGCAGAAAAAGCTGACGATAAACAGAGAGTACAAGTTTCCTGTTTACACTAGCTTTAGCCACGTCTTACAGCCACACACACTTGGAATCACGAAACATCTTTTTTTGAATCGCTGAGATCGGTTAGAGTCAGGTTAGTTTTTATTTGCTAAGAAAACCTTATTTATGTTTGGTGACGTCAGTTGCTCACGCAGTTGCTCCTTGGTGTAGTGCGCATTTAGACGCACTACACCATGAAAAGAACCATTCCAAAGCGCTCCTAGGTGAACCGGTCTGGGGGCCAGTCCAAATGTGAGTCAAGAGCACTGAATAGCTAAACAGTCAGGGTGCACTTTAACCAAAAGCGACAGATTCTTGTTTTGTTTTTATGTGGTGAAAGGCTTAATCTACATGCTGTAATAGATATGTCCAAATATCATTTGAAAAGCCTGAATAATAAATACAGGACTTTAAAATGTTCTTCTACTTGTAATGATCTTTCTTGTCTTCCCCAAAATGAGCCTGTATTTACTGTCTGCATTAACACCGCTGAGGGGTCTGTGCTGTTACGCTAATAAAACATTGGTGTCCACATGACCACATATTTGAGAGCCTATTTCCTGCCTCACTCCTGGTTTGGCTGTGTGTCCGAGACAAACATCAGGAGGAGAACAGACCCCTCAGACACAGTCAACACATACACTCAGTCAGCTTTAAAACGAGAGCTTTACGCAGGGGCCTATGTTAAGACATATTCCAACCACCAAAAATGTGTAATACATTTTTAATGGAGCTTGCAGTGCTGTGAGTCATTTTCCTGTTATTTTGGCTTGAAGACCACGTTTATGAGCAAAATAATATTGTTCTGTAAATGTGCAATCAGACAGAAGTTACAAGAATATCTTATTGTTGTATAATATTAGGAACAGCTGTAGGTTTACTACACACTTTCAGTTATCATCGTGACATCGGGATCAGCGGCTCTACTCTGAGCTCCTTTGTAGTTTCCTCCCTACAGAGAAAACTCATTATGACCATTTGGATCCAGAAATCAGTAAATCAAGAGCTTTGTCTTCAAGGCTCAGCTCCTTCTTCACCACAGTCCACAGTTTCCCTCTTGGCAGTCTCGCACTCAGCTGCAAACCTTGTTTAAGAATTCAAATATTTATTGAAAACAGAAACACTTGTAAAGATACTGTATAGAAGCCTTCACCACACGCTCTGATAGGCCAAACTGAGTAGCTCAGCTTATTTGTTTTAAACTCAGCCCTCCGCTTCTCCATTCAGCCTCCACCCCAGCACCACCTTTGCACTCAGCACCACCTTTGCACTCAGCACCACCTTTGCACTCAGCACCACCTTTACAGTCTAATTTTCTTTCAGGTTTTTATTTCCAGCACCACCAGTTTCTAGGCTCTGCACCAAACCTAAATATATTTATCAATGTATATCATAATATAATTCTTGTTTTAATTAATTATCTTCATTTGTGTCTCTCCAGATGGAAACAAATCAAATCAATTTATTTTTGTAAGGCCCAAAATCACAACAACAGTTGCCTCTGAGGGCCACAGGGAGAAATGAATCAACAATGTCTGTGGTGGCGAGGGAGTCAGACAATGTCTGTGGTGGCGAGGGACGATGTCCCAGGGTCCTCTGTCCTTAGACTCTCCTTCTCGGCCAGGAAAAACTACAAAAAAACCTCTTTGGGAAAAAAGCGTAGAAACCTGGAGGAGTTCCAGTGAAGGAGAGATCCGACTCTCACAGACGGACAGACGGACACAAGGAGACTGGAGCTGGACCTACTCTTCAGGCAGAAGAGGGACCGTCTGAGTCGAGCTGGACCCACTCTTCAGGCAGATGAGGGACCGACTGAGGCGAGCTGGACCCACTCTTCAGGCAGATGAGGGACCGTCGGGGGCGAACTGGACCCACTCTTCAGGCAGATGAGGGACCGTCGGAGGCGAGCTGGAGCCACTCTTCAGGCAGATGAGGGACCGTCGGAGGCGAGCTGGACCCACTCTTCAGGCAGATGAGGGACCGTCGGAGGCGAGCTGGACCCACTCTTCAGGCAGATGAGGGACCGTCGGAGGCGAGCTGGAGCCACTCTTCAGGCAGATGAGGGACCGTCGGAGGCGAGCTGGACCCACTCTTCAGGCAGATGAGGGACCGTCGAAGGCGAACTGGACCCACTCCTCAGGCAGATGAGGGACCGTCGGAGGCGAGCTGGACCCACTCCTCAGGCAGATGAGGGACCGTCCACACAGGGCAGGGACCACTTCACCAGGGGAGGGGCATCTGGGTCCACAGGTCCTCAGGAGTGAGAGAAAGAAAAGAAGGCGGTGAACAGTTTGCAAGTGGAATTAAAAAATAAATATTGTTTGATAGCATAAGTAGTCAGAAGAAGAGGATAGTGCTCAAGCTGCCATACTTCCCCCAGCATAGTTACTCCTAGGGCAGCGTAGCTAAAGCTGTGGGTTTATGTTTCTGTTCCTAACTAGTCTGACCATAAGCGATTTCGAAGAGGAACGTTTTAAGCCTGGACTTAAATGAAGAGACTGTGTCAGCATATTTAACATGGGTCGGGAGCTGATTCCATAACACAGGAGCTTGGGAGCTAAACGCTCTACCTCCTACTGTACTTTTAGAGACTCTTCTGACCACCAGAAGGCCAGCATTCTGAGAGCGAAGAGCTCTGTTTGGATGATATGGTTCTATAGCATCTTTGAGGTAGGATGGGGCCATGTCATTTATGGCTTTGTAGGTCAAGAGTAGAATTTTAAATTTGATTCTAAACTCGACGGGGAGCCAGTGAAGAGACTTCAGCACTGGCGTAATGTGCTCTCTTCTTTTTGTTCCTGTTAGTAATCTTGCTGCTGCATTTTGAACCAGTTGAAAGCTTTTTATGGAGCTTTTAGGACACGCTGCAAGCAGGGAGTTACAGTAGTCTAATCTAGTCGTTACAAATGCATGGATAAGTTTTTCGGCATCACTTTTAGGCAGGATTCTTCTGATTTTGGCGATGTTGCGCAAATGGAAATAGGCTGTTTTACAAGCTTGATTTATATGAGCTTTAAATGAGAGCTCCTGGTCAAATAAGACTCCAAGGTTTCTTACAGTAGAACTGGAGGCTACACTGACATTGTCCAGCGTGACTATCTGCTCAGATAGAGCGTCTCGTAGATGCTTAGGGCCAAGCACAATGACCTCGGTTTTTTCAGGGTTAAGAAGCAGGTAGTTTAGTGTCATCCAGGTTTTTATCTCCTTCACACAAGTACTAAGTCTGTCTACTTGATCGCTCTGATCAGGTTTCATTGATAAATACAGCTGAGTGTCATCTGCATAGCAGTGGAAGTTAATGCCATGCTTTCTGATAATGTTGCCTAATGGTAGCATATAAAGAGTAAACAGAATTGGACCGAGTACCGAACCCTGTGGCACACCGTAAATTACTTTAGAGCTTGGTGAGGAGCTCTGGTTTACATTAACAAATTGGAACCTATCAGATAGATAGGATTTAAACCAGCTGAGGGCTGTTCCTCCAACACCTACATCACATTCTAACCTCTGCAGTAGAATGTTGTGGTCGATGGTGTCAAACGCTGCGCTGAGGTCCAACAGAACCAGGATTGAGACCAGTCCATCATCAGCGGCTAATAACAAATCATTTGTGACTTTAACTAGTGCAGTTTCAGTGCTGTGGTGGGCTCTGAACCCTGACTGGAAAACTTCAAATAAGTTATTGTCCTGCAGGTGGCGACAAAGCTGTTTTACTACAACTTTTTCAAGGATTTTAGAGACGAAGGGAAGATTTGAAATAGGTGTAGTTTACCAATAGGTCGGGATCTAGATTAGGCTTTTTCAGAAGAGGTTTAATGACTGCATGTTTGAAGGACTGTGGAACATAGCCACTTTCGAGTGAAGTATTTATTATATTAAGAATAGGGTCTATAATTAGGGGAAGAATGTCTTTGAGGAGTCTGCTTGGAATGGGGTCTAGGACACAAGTTGAGCTTTTAGAGGACATAATGGCTGAAGTTATCTCTGCTTGATCAACAGCTGTGAACCTTTCTAGGTTTACAGGTGGATTTATATGGGACGTTAGATTTACAGCTTGGGCTAGTTCAGGGCTAATAGCGGGGGTAATTTCATCTAAAATATCTCTGTTTTTATTTTATTGTTAAAAAATAGGAGGAAATCATCAGAGCTGAGTGTAGCTGGGATTGAGGGCTCTACTGCACTGTGACAGTTTGTTAGCCTAGCTACAGTGCTGAAAAGGAATTTAGTGTTACTTTTGTTGACTTCTATTAGATTTGAATAATATCTGGTTTGGGCCTTACGCAGAGCCTGCTTATAGGACAACAGGCAACTTTTCCATGCTTTTAGGGATTCTTCTGTGTGAGAGCGACGAAATAATCCCTCTAACTTTCTAACTCTTTGTTTATGTGAACGCAGTTCTTGGTTGTACCATGGGGAGGAGCGCTTTGGCCTAATGACCTTCTGTTTTAACGGCGCTGCAACATCAAGAGCAGACTTCAGAGAATTCATGGTCAAGTCGACAAATTGATCACTTATACTGGGACTAAAACTATTCTCAGCACGATCACATGACAGGATCACATGACATGATCACATGACATGTCACTGAATATTGGCTCTATTATTTCTTTGAATTTTGAGATAGATTTTTCAGATATTGTCCTTTTCATTATAACTTTATTTTGTGGGGCTGGATGATCTTTAAGAATAAACTGAAAGGTAATTAGGAAATGATCTGACAATATAGGGGTTTGAGGGAGGACAATGAGGTCACTAATCTCCTCTGTTCCATACGTTAGGACAAGATCCAGAGTGTTTTTGTGAGTGTGAGTCGGTTTATTTACATTCTGAGTGAAACCAATGCTGTCTAACAAGGCGCTGAAGGCATTACTGAGAGCGTCATCACTCATGTTCACGTGGATATTAAAGTCTCCAGCTATAACTATTTTATCCCAGGCTACCACTAAGTTTGATATAAAGTCAGAAAACTCTGTTAAAAACTCTGAATAGGGACCAGGAGGTCGGTAGATAACTATGAACAAAACTTTTTTGGTTTTTCATATTTGGACATGTGATTGACAGCATAAGGCTTTCAAATGAGTGAAATGCATTGTTAGTTTTAGGGCTCATGAGTAGGCTTGAGTGGGAGATCACTGCCACACCACCACCTCGGCCTGTGCTCCTGGCAGTCTGAAAGTTAACATGGGTGGGTGGGGTGGACTCATTTAGTCTGACGTAGTCGTCTTGTTGAAGCCACGTTTCAGTTAGAGCTAGAAGATCTATGTTATAGTCACTAATTAATTCATTAACTAAGAGCGATTTGGAGGAAATTGCTCTAATGTTTAGCAGTCCACATTTTACGTGTTTATTCATTTGTATATTTGTGTCATTTGTGATTGTTATTTTCCTTAAGTTATTTGGTCTGACGCCTGAAATAGTTTTTCTGAGATGTGACTTTTTGGCATTATTTGTGCGAGGGACACGAGGGACACACACAGTCTCTATCTGTCTTGAATCTGAACACTTTACATGTGACAGAACGGGCGAGAGTTCAGCGACAGAGGAGCGTCTTAAACTGCTGCTCTGCGCCCTGGGCTCATCCCTAGATGGTCACTTAACACGACTAAGACTATCGGTCAAATTCCGAACTAATAGGGATGTACCCTCCGAAGTCGGATGGATGCCATCCCTGCGTATGAGCCCGGGCTTTCCCCAAAACGCATTCCAGTTATCAATAAAGACTACGTTGTTTTGAGGGCACCATCTAGATAACCAGCTGTTGAATGCTGAAAGACGGCTGTACAATTCAGCATTGATCCGATTGGGCAGGGGACCAGAAAATATTACAGTGTCTGACATCGACTTCGCTAGGTCACACACCGCGGCTACTTGAACTTTGAGCACCTCTGATTGTCTCCGCCGGGCGTCGTTACCGTCGTTACGGAGAAATCAAACGCTTACCTTTGTGTATATGATGCGTAAATAGTGTGTATAATTCGTGGATTAATCGGTAAAAGGCTCTAAGAGCGAACAGCTCTGAAAACGCGACACACTCACCGGAAATGACGTCACCGGAAACACATTTAAACTAAACAGCTGTAGACAATATGTCTCCTCCCAACATGCATCTCTCACAATACTCTCCTTCTCAGAGAGTACTGGGCTCCTTCCACATTGTCAGAATCAGCCCAATGCAAGTTACTTTAGTATTTATCACTCTGACCACAGGTTACTTTCCACTTGCAGAAGGTCACATGGTAACCAGCCTCCCCAGATGCAGACTGGAACAAGCCTTTCATGGTCCATAAAGACAATGAACAGAGCCGAGACAAAGGGCTGCCCTGTGAGAACAGGTCTGACTTATTGTCTTTCAGAAGAATATCATGTGACACTTCTGATCACGGGAGTTTGCCAAACATTTTTTAATCATATTTCTAAAGACATGTTGACTTGAATGACATTGATTCCAGTTGGCTCAGCGTGCAGTGTTAGAATTGTGACGTCAGCGAGTCTGCCTGCGCTTACGTGAAACCAGGAGGAAGAGTGAGTGTGTCTAATACCTCCACAGACTCATTACCGCCTTATTACGCCTCTTTAATGTGATTAAGTGCACGACTGGGCTCCACACAAACTAAAACAAACAGCACCTGCTCCGGCTCAGATGTAGCAAACCTTATCCTGCAAAATAAACAGGCTGCTCGTGTGGCCCGGGTCAGACAAGCGGGCGGGAGGTGCAGACACGCCACGGTGAAGGGAGAGCCTGGTGCGTCTAACATTACACTCATTACATCCGCGTCCAACACTCCATTAAGAGCAGGATTAAACAAAGTGATGAGGAAACTACTGTTCAACTGGAAACAAGGTCAAGACCAGATCTCCTTGGTTTTCTTTTCTTTTATGTAGATTACGTATGATAGAGAACCCACAAATTGTCTGATCTAAAGTTAAAATATAGATTTTATGACACATGCCCTATATATTACAATAGAATAATAAGGAAAGGACATGAATTTGTCATGTCAAACAGTGTCCCCCGGGGACTGCAGGCTGGTAGAAGAATGCTACTGGGAAATAAAGGCGTGGTCTGGAGACGATGGTGGGTGCGTGGCCCTACTCACAAAGCTCACTTAACATATCAGATATTCAAAAACAGTAAATCTCCCATAGAGTTACATAGGCCTTGCCCTCCATCTGAAATTTTGACATAATCAGATTCTAGAACTCGAATGCAACCCATGACAATTATCATCAAATTTTTTTATATTTTAATATATTATTTATTTACTTTATCATTTATCATCATCATAAAACAGAAACAAAACAAAACAGTGCATACATTCATACATTCATAGAATTAACTTAAAAACACTATACCTTTAAGCCACTGCACAATGTTTTTGTTTTTTGTCTTTCTGGATGCCACACTCTGAGATGTGCTAAAGTCTGTGTACTTGTAGCCTCCTGGTTAGCTTAGGCTAGTGCAGGCCCGGGTCCAGGGTGCAAAATGGAGCCACCTCATAAGGAAGTGTCCCAACCTGAGAAGTGTACAATAATTACACTTACTCTTTTCACCCTCAGTAAGTTTTTTCTGGACCCAGACCTGTGCTAAGGGTGTTTGTGTGTTAAAACTTGTGTTTATATATGTTTGGGCCAACTGTTGGTCACATGTTTGTGTTTACGGTGGTCACATGTTAGTGTTTGTCAAATCACAGCTCATGTTCTTCATTTACGTCTCTGTTTAACTGTGACCTAAAATCCAGAGCCATAACCCACAAAATCATACAGATGACACCCAGTTTTAGTCAGCTGCAGAAACAAAAACTGTCCCAAAAAAAGGGATCACAGAAAAAAGGGGTGTAGCATATGTGAGAATTTGCCACTGGGCTAGATCAGAAGGTTCGACTTAGGGAGGTGCATGTAAGCAATGATACACAAACCAGCGAATCAAAGTGCGGCTGTGCCTTATATATTTACAGTGACCAACATACCAATATTTACAATATATACAATCTGCAGATTTCCAATGGTATACTGAAACGTATTACAATTTCTGGTGGTATCAATAACAATCCAAGTTTCAATAATGTTCAGTGCAAGACATCCACGGTAGAAAGCACACACACTCATAGTAACACTTGCACATCTGAATGAAAATAGTACCAATGTCCATAAAAGAAGCAACCGAGTTCTTGTATTGTCCAAAAATATAGCGCTGTGACTGAGGGGAGAGTTCGCAAGGTGTGTGGTGTCTTTCGGGTGGGAGTGGACGGCTGAATCAGCCCCTACCATACCGCAGGTGGCTCATGTTGGAAAGTTTGTAGTTTTGCAATGATCAGTGTTCAGTTCTGGTTCTGGGTCCAGGCTGGTCTCAGCTCGCCATCAAGTTAATCCTTCGTTCTGGTACCCCACTGGGCACACCTGGCCAAATTCCACGTTTTCCTGCGCGCTACGAGTCCAGCTTCAGCGGCGGTTGATAAAGCGTCTGGTTCAGCCGTCCTGTCGCCTCTCCCAACCCCGTGCCCGGAGAGGCACACAGGAAGCTGATATTGAACCGGCAAGTGCGTGATTGGCTAAAGTGACGCAGTGCGTGTGTGACGCGCAACATACGTAAACCACGTGACAAGCAGAAGTATTGGGAGTTGTAGTTTTTTTTTCCTATTTGCAATAAAAGTACGTGGGTTACATCCTCCCCGCCTAAATTCGTGTACGTCCCGGTGCATGTTCGACAACGAGGAACGGTTATTTGCTACTGACAGCCAACACATCAGAAAGACTATGCAACAATGTTTGGACTACTGAGATCAATGGATTACCACGAGCGTAATATTGGAGTCTGTTAGGTGGTACTCTACGTCGTTCTGAACGTCTAACAGTAGTGTCAGGCAAGTCAGTGTCAGGCAAGTCAGTGTCAGGCAAGTCAGTGTCAGTCAAGTCAGTGTCAGGCAAGTCAGTGTCAGGCAAGTCGGTGTCAGGCAAGTCGGTGTCAGGCTTTGGTGGCTCTACTAGAGTGACTACATCTGGTGGACCTTCATCGGTGGAATCGATTTTACAGGTTCAGTTCCAAGGGGTTCTGGTAAAGTTTCTTCTACTTCCAAATCCAAAGTTGGGTGACTGCACTTAGAGGGACTTGATCCGTGTTGGGTGTCAACCTCAACGGGCAGTGTCCTTTGGTCATCAATGAGTAAAACAGGAGCGTGATGTTTGTCTACGGTGAAGTGCATTGCTGGTGGACTGACATAGGAGATCCAATTATCATGGCCTTCATCCTCAGCAGCGGAGTTTGCAAGATCGTCAATGTTTTTATGCTGTCGAGTTATGGGTCTACGGACCGGTGAGTGCTCCAGTGATGAGTTATCACTGTCTGTGAGAAGACTGCATGGAAGAAGCAGGTCTCTATGTAAAGTCCGTGCAGGTCCATCATTACTTTCATGTTTGACTTTGTACACTGGAAGTTCTCCAGCTCGATAGACGACAACATAAACTCTTTGTTCCCATTTATCAGACAGTTTGTGCTTTCCTCTAAGGCGTACATTTCTCACCAGGACTCGGTCCCCTGGCATCAGTGCAGATGGAATCACACGACGATCAAACCATGCTTTGTTTCTGCCTGCAGATTTTGAAGCGTTGTCAGAGGCAATTTTGAATCTTGATTTCAGTGATTTGACATACTGCAAGTGAGTTTTATGCTTGGTCTCACGCACAGGAAGATTGAATGCCAAGTCCACAGGAAGGCGAGGTGTTCTCCCGAACATCAGCTCGTACGGGGTGAAACCAGTAACCTCGTTCCTGGTGCAGTTGTATGCGTGAACCAGTGGTTTTACATATTCCTTCCATTTTGTTTTCTGTTTTGTTTCCAGTGTTCCCAACATTGCAAGTAGTGTTCGGTTGAATCGTTCAACTGGGTTTCCTCGTGGGTGGTACGGCGTTGTTCTACTCTTGAGAATACCAGCAACTTCACATAATTCTTTAATTAGTTTAGACTCAAAATCTGCCCCCTGGTCTGTGTGGATTCGCTCGGGGATGCCATAATGAATAATGAGTTGTAGAATGGTTTGTCACCTGATGTTCGGTTAAAATGCAATGATAGTCCTCTAAATCAGCGATCACACTCAGTGAGGGGATAAAAGTGTCCCATTCGGATTCATTTGAAATTACTACCGGAACCTTAAATGGAGGTGGAGCTGGAAGCATGATGAGACAGCTGCTGACGTATATTCCACCAGGCAGAGCAGAGGCAGGATGTTGCAAAAGGACACTGTGGCTGGGTGGTGGAGAAGAGACTTTAGCAGAGCCCTCGATGACAATGGTGCGACCCGCCGGAACGCACACTGGTGCCTTGTTGTTAAGTCTCACAACGCCTATTTTGCTATAGTCCTTGCATTGCTGTAACAGCTGTAATGTCTTTAAAACCGCTCTGTAACCCTGGGCATTCGGCTGGAATGCTGAATGACAGCACTGTCCATATAGTGTCTCTAGTGTGTTCATGCCGATGAGGATAGGAGTTGCGATGTGTGGGCTTGCATCCGGAACAACTAATGAAAGTGTTGAAACAACTTCCTTTTCGCCCACAAAGTCTTTAGAAAACTCAACGGAGAGCTCTATGTACCCAAGGTATGGAATGGTTTGTCGAGCTGCACCCTCAATTTGCAGAAGATCATGGAGTGGCTGGATCGGTTGTTCGTAGAGGTTTTTATTGTAAAAGGATGCAGATACTGTGGTCACCTGTGACCCTGTGTCGAGCAGGCACTTATGGGTTTGACCAGCAATACTGACCTCTGCAGTGCATCGGGATCCAACAAGCCCACAGGGAATTTTTGGTAATAACCCCGGACCAGTTTGCTGTGAATTAACACTGTGAATATTCCTTTTCTTTGTGGGACAGTGAGGGTCCTGCACAGCTCCTGTATGTCCCTCCACAGGAGCTGAGATTAGTTTAAATGTCCATTGGTTGCCTGATGGCACCGCTGCCATTTCTGTTTCCTCTCATTAAACCGTTTACGTTTTGTATTTACAAGCTCTTCATTTGGTCGATTCTCACACTGTGGTCGGATATGTCCATCTTCACCACATGGGAAACAAAATCCAGGCTTGGGGCTTGGAGACGATGAATAAGATGTAGTCCGAGCAGGTCTGGACTTTTGACTTGACTGCTGGACTCTTGGAGTAAATGAGTGGTGGCTCGACTGGGTAACCCGGGAAGCAGTCAGCGCAGCTAGTTGCTGTTGTACCTCAGCCATTTGCTTGGTGAGCGTCGACAAGGCAGCAGAAACATCACTTCCTTCGACGGCGAACTGTGCTTGAGCAGCGACACGTCTTGATGTCCCAAGATGTTGTTTCATCCTCTGCACCTTACTTGCTTCACGATCTTCTTCAGTCCTCAATAGTAACAACAGCTCCGCAAAAGAAGGTGGGTTTGATTTCCGCTGTTTTAACTGGAGCTCAGAAATGAGGTTATTATCCCAGCACCCCCTGCAGAATTGGCTCAGCAGGTGCCTGTTGACGTCCCTTGGTTTTACTCCTCCCCGCTTTACAGCAAGACTAAGTGCTACTTGCAGTCGCTGTAAATAGACGGATGGCTTCTCACCAGAATCTTGCAAAGTATCCGTAAACTTTATGTAAAGTTCTTCCCCATCTTGTACAGTTCCAAAGGCAGAATCTAAATGTTGAATAAATATTTCCGCAGGCAAATCTGCACCGAGATTTTTCAAAAGGTCCACAGCAGGCGGCAGTAGGCTGTCAAGGATCTGCCGTGTTCTTTGCCTTTCAGATGCAGCAGGGTCTTTCAAGATAATATCCACACTCGAACGCCATGCGTCGTAATCCACTTCATGCTGTGGTCGGGGGATTCTTCCGGAAAACATTCGTAATCTGTGTGAAGAACGCACATCGTCACTTTTCACAATGTGTTCCACCACATACCTCTGTATTCCAGGTGGATTCAAATCCGCAGGAGACATGGTGATTGTGTGGTGTCTTTGTCCCATTCCAGCTGCAGCAGGTGTGGTAACCAGTTCAGAATCAGCAGCCATTTTGTATTGTGGTGGTGTTGAGGGATCAGCCATTTTTAATTCTGTGGGGCGTTCAGGTTTAACAGTGCGCATCTCAGCAACTGCTTCATTTATTTGGGTCATTAATTCTTGTAAAACGTCAGTAAAGTCCTGGCCAGACAATTTTGCCACTTCTTTTAAGTCAGCTAAATAAGTCCGTGTCTTATCACAACCTACATTAGCTGCATAAATCTTGGATAAACTCTCCACACAATATTCATTTTCCTCTGGTTTAAACGTGTAAGGCAGAATAGGTGTTAACAACTCAAACGCAGAACCAGTTTTAAACTCAACCACTAATTTCTTGTGAAATTCACTTTCGGGTGAATCTACTTTAACTGAGTGTTCTATGGCCCCGTATTGTAGCAGGAAGTCTTCCACTTCCTCTGCATCACAATTCGGTATCCCGCTCACTAGCACTGAGTTAGGAATTTTAACACCGAGTGAGTCCAACACATTCATTATTGATTTAATTTGGTGAGTCTGAATGAAATTAAATTAACTAGCAATGTATCATATACTTAACATGACCTCCTGGCTAGCTCGCCATGTTTTTCTTATGTAGCATATGTGAGAATATGCCACTGGGCTAGATCAGAAGGTTCGACTCAGGGAGGTGCATGTAAGCAATAATACAAAAACTAGCGAATCAAAGTGCAGCTGTGCCTTATATATTTACAGTGACCAACATACCAATATTTACAATATATACAATCTGCAGATTTCCAATGGTATACTGAAACGTATTACAATTTCTGGTGGTATCAATAACAATCCAAGTTTCAATAATGTTCAGTGCAAGACATCCACGGTAGAAAGCACACACACTCATAGTAACACTTGCACATCTCAATGAAAATAGTACAAATGTCCATAAAAGAAGCAACCGAGTTCTTGTATTGTCCAAAAATATAGCGCTGTGACTGAGGGGAGAGGTCGCAAGGTGTGTGGTGTCTTTCAGGTGGGAGTGGACGGCTGAATCAGCCCCTACCATACCGCAGGTGGCTCATGTTGGAAAGTTTGTAGTTTTGTAATGTTCAGTGTTCAGTTCTGGTTCTGGGTCCAGGCTGGTCTCAGCTCGCCATCAAGTTAATCCTTCGTTCTGGTACCCCACTGGGCACACCTGGCCAAATTCCACGTTTTCCTGCGCGCTACGAGTCCAGCATCAGCGGCAGTTGATAAAGCGTCTGGTTCAGCCGTCCTGTCGCCTCTCCCAACACCGTGCCCGGAGAGGCACACAGGAAGCTGATATTGAACCGGCAAGTGCGTGATTGGCTAAAGTGACGCAGTGCGTGCGTGACGCGCAACATACGTAAACCACGTGACAAGCAGAAGTATTGGGAGTTGTAGTTTTTTTTTCCTAGTACGTGGGTTACAGGGGCACACACGCTTATATTTGGTAGGATGAAGTAGGCTATGCTATCAAGGGAAACATGCATTGAGCTTTGAGTACAGCACACATTCACTGTGGCATAGTTTCAATAAGCATCTGCAAGATGAAAAGGTTTATTTCCATCCAGTGTTGCATTAGTTTTCACCAGTTGATCTTGTATTGCTGATGTGAGAGTGACCACTGCACAAAGCCCTCTCCAGCTCGTCCCAAACACTCTCACTGTGGCTCAGATCTGCAGTAGATTAGATTCTGCTTCTCCTTAGATAATTTGACCCTTCTCAAACACACTGACATATTTTCTATGACTACTGGATTTGTCTTTCCATATGGTTGTTTCAGAAATGAGAAGCCGCTCACTGCATCAGTCGGGTTTAAATACTGTGTTGCAGCTGAAATATCATCACCCTCATCAGTTCTCCAGTAGGAGGAGGAGAGGACCTACTGTATTTGCTTAGTTGAATCCAAGTGGCAGTGGACAGGCAGTGCACATTACCCTTCCCTACATATTTCAGACGTAGCATTATCCTCTATTATCACGAGAGCAAAAAGTGCAGGTGCTTTTTTAATAACATTTGACAATTTCAGATACCTAACAGAGGCAGAAATCGGCAAAATATAAGATGTTAACCCTCTGAATCCTGAGCACTGGACTGTACTGTTCTACTCTCTACTGTTCTATTGTTCTCATTCCTTTTTTTACCCGATAATATCCAGCTCCTAATATCTGCCCGTGTGGACCTGTCAAAGATGCAGAGTTAGTGTGAAGGATGAGCAGCCATCTTCTCTGCTTGTAAAACAACGACAGCTTCACGTCAGGCTATTACCCACAATCCTGTGCTTTGAAACAGGCCAGGGTCAGGCCAGGGTACGCGGTGACTGTGGATGTGTGAGAGACGAGATGACTTCATGACGCTGTAGTTTGTTCTGACGGGTTTATGGAGAACATGTGGAAGTGGGTTACTGCTAATAGTGTTATCTGGAGTCGCTAATACAAGAAGCACATGGAAAGTGACTTCATCGTGCCAATGGTGCCAAGAAGATAGAAATGACCAATATGGCCTTGCAACATCAGCCTTAAACAACCCATTTCACCAGGCTGGAGGTGTTGTGGGCTCCAAGTTGTGGCTCCGCAGTAAGTTGAAGCTGGAGATGTGCTCAGCAGCTGCTCTTCTGATGTGGATAATTGTGGTGGTTCTGTTTGGACATTTCTTGTAATAAAATTGCCTTTCATAGTCATCCGAATCTAGAAATTGAAGATTATTTCATTGACAACCTTAAAAACAAAGGAAGTTGAAATAGTTAGAACCAAGACATTTACGAGAAAAGAGAACCTTCATTTGTCTCACAATAATGTCGACTTAAAGCCACATCATGTAACTTTCTGGAGATGGCATGGCACCTGCAAGATTCTGTGGAAATAGAAAGTTAAAACCATACTTAACCATAGCATTAACATTCTCCATGGAAATAGATACAATTTATGCTTGCCTGACCAGCCAAGACCACACGCTTTGAAAATAATTCACAAAGAGGTTTTGGTCTGGAATCCAACCCAGTCGCTCCAATTTCCAAAGGGAGTGATTGACAGGCGGATTAACCAATCAGACAAACGCATTGTCCGTTTGTGTCTAAACAAACAAGGCGGTTTACGAGGAAAGAATGAAAATAACACAGACTGAGAAACGTTGCCAACTTCTGCTGAGTCAACAAGCGACGCACTAAACTCTGTAAATCTAAGTTATATATTTTGTTCTGAATGTTCCGAAAATATTTTAGAGATGTCGTCCGCATCTGAGAGACACGTGACACAAAGTCTTCCGCATCTGAGAGACACGTGACACAAAGTCTTCCGCATCTGAGAGACACGTGACACAAAGTCTTCCGCATCTGAGAGACACGTGACACAAAGTCTTCCGCATCTGAGAGACACGTGACACAAAGTCTTCCGCATCTGAGAGACACGTGACACAAAGTCGTCCGCATCTGAGAGACACGTGACACAAAGTCTTCTGCATCTGAGAGACACGTGACACAAAGTCTTCCGCATCTGAGAGACACGTGACACAAAGTCTTCCGCATCTGAGAGACACGTGACACAAAGTCTTCCGCATCTGAGAGACACGTGACACAAAGTCTTCCGCATCTGAGAGACACGTGACACAAAGTCTTCCGCATCTGAGAGACACGTGACACAAAGTCTTCCGCATCTGAGAGACACGTGACACAAAGTCTTCCGCATCTGAGAGACACGTGACACAAAGTCTTCCGCATCTGAGAGACACGTGACACAAAGTCTTCCGCATCTGAGAGACACGTGACACAAAGTCTTCCGCATCTGAGAGACACGTGACACAAAGTCTTCCGCATCTGAGAGACACGTGACACAAAGTCTTCCGCATCTGAGAGACACGTGACACAAAGTCTTCCGCATCTGAGAGACACGTGACACAAAGTCTTCCGCATCTGAGAGACACGTGACACAAAGTCTTCCGCATCTGAGAGACACGTGACACAAAGTCTTCCGCATCTGAGAGACACGTGACACAAAGTCTTCCGCATCTGAGAGACACGTGACACAAAGTCTTCCGCATCTGAGAGACACGTGACACAAAGTCTTCCGCATCTGAGAGACACGTGACACAAAGTCTACCGCATCTGAGAGACACGTGACACAAAGTCTTCCGCATCTGAGAGACACGTGACACAAAGTCTTCCGCATCTGAGAGACACGTGACACAAAGTCTTCCGCATCTGAGAGACACGTGACACAAAGTCTTCCGCATCTGAGAGACACGTGACACAAAGTCTTCCGCATCTGAGAGACACGTGACACAAAGTCTTCCGCATCTGAGAGACACGTGACACAAAGTCTTCCGCATCTGAGAGACACGTGACACAAAGTCTTCCGCATCTGAGAGACACGTGACACAAAGTCTTCCGCATCTGAGAGACACGTGACACAAAGTCTTCCGCATCTGAGAGACACGTGACACAAAGTCTTCCGCATCTGAGAGACACGTGACACAAAGTCTTCCGCATCTGAGAGACACGTGACACAAAGTCTTCCGCATCTGAGAGACACGTGACACAAAGTCTTCCGCATCTGAGAGACACGTGACACAAAGTCTTCTGCATCTGAGAGACACGTGACACAAATTGGCGGCGGCGGTTCATGCTGGAGAGTTCTTTTGACGCTCTCCAGTGGTCCCATTCCAGACCCTTCTGCACAGAATGAGGGAGGGACTGGCTGGTCAGGCAAAATTGATGCCGTACTGTGGAATATTATAGCTAAAGGAACAACATTTCCATGGAAACAAGCAGGAGAAGGTAGAATTTAGATCCTTGGCCCGAGCCCGGAAAAGGCATGGCTGTCTTTTATTTAATGCAGTTTAATTTGGACTACAGTTTTGAGTCAGTCTGAAAAAGTACCTGAAAGATCTTAACTGGTGACAACATGTAGGATCTGCACCTGAGAAATGATGCATTTTAACAAGTCAGCACAACTAGTTAACCTTTTAAAAGGAACTGGGAGATTGCATCTTTATTTCTCATCCACTTTCTCTATCTCGCTCTCTCTTGCGCATTTGCTAAATTACAGCGCAAGAGCAGAGCCAGATGTAGAGGAAAGCAGACACAGGTAAATCAGCTCCCATGGAGAAATCAAGGACAGAGGGGACAGTAGGACCATTCAGACATGTTCACTGTATGTACAGCTTCAAAGTGCTGACTCATATTCACAGAGAACCAACCCTCCCCAACCTGCCCCAACCTGCCCCAACCTTCCCCGCAATTAAATGAGAATTTCTTTGCCCAGTTATGTATTCCATACTCATCATTTAAAACTTATGTGGCAGTTTAAGTAAGTAAAATAACAACAAACAAAAAAGCTTGGGCTCGGGCCGGACTTTTTGGGCCCCATCTCTGGGGTCTTGGGTCTTTGTATCGGGATGCAAAGTGTCCAGTTTGTTCTTATTTTGATTCTTATTTTGATTCCTTGTTATAACAACAAGGAATTTTATTAAAACGTTTGTACCAGAATGTGTGTGCAGTAAGTCAATAGATGGTTTAAGAGTTGTTTGATGCTCTGTTTGAAATTCCCTGCATATCTAAGAAAACACTTTAAATCTAAATCTACAACCGAAACCAAAGTAGACATGTACGCACTGTAAAACATCTTTTTTAGATTGAAATTGTGCAAAGACTGAGCACGTTTTCTCTGTCAGACGTATCAAGGCTTCATGTGTCTCCAAAGTGAGCACATGACCACAACACATTCTTCATCTCTGAGAAGTTTCTCTCATGGTACGGTTGCCTCTCCCCTGTGGTCCATGCGTGTTCGCTGGGAGTTTGTACCGTGTCATTTCATGTAAAAACAGGGACAATGGAGCAGTCATGTTAGCATCAGCGCCGGGCAGGTCCGACCCAGGGGATCAGAAACAATGCAGCCGCTGTTTTATGTAACGAGTGTCTGTGAGGTTTAAAAGGAGCCAAAATGTTCTTTATGGGACCAAAAAAGTGCAATTGTAATTATGGTTTTGGGCAGAGGGAGTATAAAGCTCCTTCACCCACGGAATTTGCTAAGGCAGGGAAGAATTAGCAACAAGGAATTGAAATTAGACAGAGTTTCTTTGTCACTAAATGAAACCGTTGACAATGACTTAACTTAAACTGAACCATAACCCTGTTTCTCTTCAAACTTATGTCTTTCTTCCAAAAGAAATGACCAATCGGCAACGACTGTCAAATCATTCCCCAAAGAAAACAACAAAGTCAATGCAAATACGTTTGTAGCGTCTATAATGTAAAGCTTGATTCACTACGAGCAGAAATCCACTTCTTTTGTGAGTCTGGTAAAAGGCCCTCGATCATTCGCAAATTCTGGTGTGAAACAACAATCTACAATCTCAGAAATTAACATCGGTGTGAATCTTCCTCCACCATTGCTGCCTGTGTGGAGTTTGGTGGTGCATGACGGGGTTGTGTGACTACAGCTGTCGGAACTGAAGAAGAAGAAGAGCAATTCAAATGTGAAATCTATTGTCAAACGTAAAAAAAGGATTTAAAGGGAAAGTTGTCATTAACCCCAGGTATGTTTTAACAAGGGAATGGAGTCAAACATTTGGAAGGGGCTATACTCAAATGTTTTCATGTAATTAAGTGAAATCTGTACAGCTCTTGTTCGACTGATCCATCTGATTATACAATATTTTATTCTCAACAATAAAAGTGTTTAAAATGAACAAGTAGTCCGTTTTTTACATTTAAAAATCAGCAGCTATAACCAAAACTATGAGAGGGATTCAGTTTGTAGCTGAAATAACGGGGAATAAGAGAGGATAGACACATCTCTGTGCAGCCTTGGTAACAGGAGGTTGAATTCATACCTCAAAGTAATAATGTCATCATTAGCTTAAGCGAGTCATTTTAAAGTTACTGCATGAAAATACTCCTGTTTTGGCCCTCTGATCAAAGTGCCGCGAGGCCCTTTGAGCTTACCCAGAATCCATTTGTCCTCGTCCCTTCCCCATCACTGCAGCGTCCTTGGTAGGTTCATGCTAGGCAACGTGTCCCCACCTTGACCCGGTTAGCTTAGCCTCAAGCTCGACAAGAGGAGATCAGCTTGAACGGACCACTTTACCTCGTCCTGTCCAAGCCTCAAGATAGCACATGCTTCTACTCTTCGGTGCTTAAGTAAAAACACATCTTCTGCTCCTCACCTCTCTGCTCCTGTCTCTCTCGCTTCTTGTCCAACGCTGTAATTATTATTTGGAAAGTGCGGTCTAAGGGCTCAGCTAGCTTCCTGGCTCAGATTCAGTCGCTAACATCGGCGGAGAGAGCGCTAATGCAGTTGGACTTTCAGAGAGCTCCAAGAAGACATCACGGTGTTCCCGCTCTCCGCTGTCTGGGGATGGAAGGATGAATCAGCCTGTCCAGATCGCTGCAGAACTGTTCAATATGTTTTTTTATTGTAAGACAAAAAATATGTTTGATAGCGCAATATGTGAAAGTAATATTCAGTCTTTTCCTTTGTACTACTTTGGGCCCATTTTTGAAGTGCGCCATTTCAGTGTGAGTGACAGTGGCTCAGTGGTTGGTGGTTCGATCTAAGCGCTGTTGTGTTCTTCGTTTGCTTTATCGTATGAATGCGTTAAGTCAACAAAGTCTGTTAAGACACTGTTGTGACCCGACACGAAATGTATTCAAAGAGAGATTAAGTTGCGTTTATTTTGTTTTCCTCCAGAATGACACAGTGCCCAGTAGCTAGCATTCTTGCCACAGGTCGCAGGTTCGACTCCCAGGCCGGAGTTGGCATGTTTCTCCCTGTGGGTTTCCTCTGGGTACTCCAGGCAACTGTTGGCCCTAGCAACCCAAAACATGCACAACAGGTAAAATCCTCCAGCAAATTAGTCCTGATCAATCCAAGCTCAAGATCTGGATGTGGGTCGCAGGGTGCTGCACTGCAGCTCCAGTGGCTTTGAAGTATGGGTCAAATACAGAGGACAAATGTCCCTATGGGGACAATAAAGGCTAATCTTCTATAATGTGCACTGTCATCTGTTTCCTGGATGTTAATTTATGATCAATCACAGGGCTTTCTCTTTTGGCAAAGACTTCCACCACAGATTGCACATTCTGTAATTTGTCCTGCAAGACAGAAGTAGATCCTTTCAGGGCCAATGGCACTCTCCAGGTCAAACAGACACACGACAGCATGGTACCTTCTGACGGCTTCCTGCGTGCAATGGGAGGACTGGTGTGCACTGGGCTTAACATGGGCAAACCCATTTCTATGGTATATATATATTGAAAATATTGTAAGTTAAGTTCTACTTAAGGAAGATTAATTGGGACCGTATGTCTGGAAGAGTCCGTTTATAATAGGAATTCAACAAAGACTGGCTAAATGGTCAAATAGCCCAGCAGTTTCAGGAGCCGCGGCACGGCCATATAGCCTCATGGCTAACCCTAACCTTAACTTTAACCCTGACCCTAACCCTAACCCGGCGCTACAAATAGCCCATCAGTTTCAGGAGCTGCGGCACAAAACAGCCTAGCATTTTCCGCGCACCACGGCTCTGTAGACACTCCCTTCAAGAAAACCCAACTCTTTTCATCTTATGCTCAAAATTCCCTGTTTGTGGATGCAGTCTGTTCTGTTGACATGTGCCAGTCACCGCAGCCCACCCTGATACTGATCGGACTTTAGACCGCCCCCTCCTGGGTCCTCATGTACATGCACAGCAGGGGGCAGCACCACATCCTGACATAACAAAGGCCCATGGTTCAGGCACCTCAAAGGGCAGCGCTCCCTTGAAATTAGACTGAATATGCTCATTCATCTGAACAAGACCTCATGGCAAGAGGGGGATGTATTTACTGAGAAAATACAAACACAAAGAGGGTATGATTCTGCTGAATTGGATATTCTCAAAGAAAGCGGTTGGGGATATCATAGTGTCGGTAGTTTTGAATTTTGAGAAGATCCAGATTTTTTATTTTTCAATTTGTATATACATTTTGTGGCATAAGTGCCATAAAAAATGCAATGAAACTGTGGATTTAGAGTAAGAAAGTAAGAGAAGACAGAGTTACACTTTAAAAATTCAGGATAAATATTTTATATGCTCAGCTTCTGACTAGTGCATTTATAACAGCAAATTACAGCAATAAAACGGTGAATAAAATGATGGACTGTTTTACAGCACTTTTATTCCCACCACATAAACTTTTTGGGGCATATCAGATTTTGACTGACGTGCATATGCCACCACTGGGACCTGCTGCTGTTTGAGGAAGGACCTCATTCTTCCAATACAAATACTTCACAGTTCTAAAGCCAATCCATCATGTGCCAAAGCAGCGGGACAATGTGCCGTGTTGTTCTTCAGTACTCTGCCACTTGTGCCGTCTTCTGGGGACTCATTTGTTCAGTTTTTTTGTGATAGAAATTGAAGAATTATGGAAAGTCGACATGTTTTTCTGTGCTACAAGCCAAGACAAAGCCAAAGTGCTCCAAAGTGAATGTGTAGAGTAATCTCAGAGAATCAGTCAGTCTACCAAACACAGCTTCATGGCTTCACTTTGAAAGGCTCTGGTCAAAAGAGTAGAACCAATGAAAACCATCGTTTTGACCCATTAGCGACACTCATTGGGGCATGTTGCCAATTTAGCGTTTTTTTGAGATTGTGCTGCCCGGTGGTCGAGTGGTTAAGGCGACAGCACACATGCCACGACCCACGTGCAGCTGGCTGCAGTGTTGTGAGGCTGAATCCAGGCTTCAATAATTTACTGTATATCCTCCCCCTCCCTTCTCTCTCATCCCTCTTTCACTCTGAGCTATCCTGTAAAATAAAGCCTACGGGCCAAAAAATAAAATTATAATTTGAAGATTAATGTTTTTTGCACTGCTCTTTCTCATACGATTTAAGTGTTTTTCATTTTTATGTCTATCCTTTAAAAATGTGTTTTGTTCTTCTAATTACATACATTTCAAACTATAAATAAGATGTCGGTGTGATCCCTCATTCGCGCTTGGGCGCTTAACAAAAAAGCAGGACAAAAGGGATAAAAGGGAAACAGAACTAAGAAGGAAGGGTGTTTCTATCCCTTATGCCTCGGGTCTGTCGGAAAACTTTTGTCAACACGAAATCCCTGTTTATTTTAAACCAGGCCACACTTTAAGATAAAACCTGGTTCACCCTAAGGACAAGATGCCGACACAAAAACAGAGCAATGTAGTTTATTCTATCCAATGCAGTGAAGAAAATTGTAAAGAGCTGTACATTGGTGAGACTAAACAGTCACTTCACAAGAGGATTCATCAGCACAAAAGACACGAAAATTCAGGACCACAGAGCACTGTGCATCTTCATCTTAAAGCCACAAACCTCTCTAAGACAGTGAGGTGAAGATTCTAAGCAGGGAGAAAAGATGGTTTGAAAGAGGCGTTAAAGAGGCAATCTTTGTTAAAAAAGATAATCCTTCCTTAAACATAAATGGGGGTTTAAGATTCAACCTCCTGGTTGTATACAAGTGTCTTAAAACCCTGGAGTGGTAGACGCCCACGGCATTCTGGGCGTCTACCACAGGTACTCAGTGAGGAGGGAGCGAAAGTCAGGTTACAATAGGATGTAGACAACCCATTACAGGGCTGTTATTAAACAAAGAGGATATTTTCAAGTTAAACCAAAAACTCCTTTTAACAGCAGGTCCCGCTCTTAGGGCAGGTCCTACTCAGATGTAAGATAAATATCTGAGTTCCCAGACTTGATAGACTCTTGACTGAGAATGACTCTTGAATGGGAGTCAAAACTTCTTGGTTTTCCCCCCCAAAAAACAGAGTCCAGATGACTACAACTGAATCTTTTTCTACTATGAATAAGACGCCTGGACGCTTGAATTATTTCTTGGACCACTACCGGTACTTTGTTCTTCTACTTGAGTAATATTATTTTGAATAACAGTAGGCTTACTCTAACTTAGTTCAGACATTGTTGATTCATTTCTCCCTGTGGCCCTCAGAGGCAACTGTTGTTGTGATTTTGGGCCTTACAAAAATAAATTGATTTGATTTGGCTTAGTGCCATTTTAGCTAATCTTAATCTATTCTCCCACCTCTGCAGATCTCCATTGAAGATGTGGATAAAATGGTGTAACATTGAAAGATTTGCCGTTACAGGTGGTTTGAGTTTGGACAAAGTGAGCTCCGTTTCTGTGCTAAGTCGAGTCTGTGGAACATCCGTCATTACAGGCCATTGCCCACGGCCAGAAGTCCTCAGAGCCATCAACACCTGCTCACACATGACGTGCTAAGCTAGCGCTGCAGAGCGGAGGAGCTGTCTCATATTGGCTAACAAAGAGAACTACATTTTGGACAAAGTCTTACATTATTCCCTGCATTATATCCATGCAAAATGTTTATTCAATGTGGTCACTTCACATATGTTTACAAGTGAAGCTGTCACTAGCTTGTTTGGCGAACCATGTGATGCAGATTAGCATATACTTGTAACTATGCTTTTCTTTCTTTTCTGTTTTTTGCTTTGAGACTAGAAATTACATTTACGTAATATATTCATGTTACCTCTTCACACGAAAAGGTGAATTAAGTTTTGATTGTTGATGTTTCCACAATATTTAGAGTGTTTTTTTTTTAATAAAAGGGATCTACATTTAACATTTTTTCTTTTTTTATGTAGTTACAGGCTTGTTGCAAGTCAGGATCTTGTTATAAAGATATAATCACGTTTAGAACATTTTTGGTATTTTTGGTAGTTGGTCAAGTTTATGGCCTTGTTGTAGGGTTAAAGAGTCTGTACCCGATGTGTTTGCATGCTATGAACTAAAATATTTTTCGCCACAGTACAGATATATCGTAAAAGCATCTGTTCAGGTGAAAATGAGACCACAGGGTTTTGTCTGCAACTAATTATAGAGCACGTTATCCTTAGAGAATCAGTAAGTTAGCTTTACCGTGACAGAAACACTCACTCATGTCTCAGAGTTGTGAAAAGTAATAATAATAATAACTTTTATTTTTATAGCGCTTTTCAGGGACCCAAAGACGCTGAACATATACAAAAAAATGGGGAGGGTATTTACAGACAGGGGGGGACAGCACGCACAATACACAATAATATACAGATAAAATGAACAAGACAGAAGAAGTAGAAAGAAAAAGATGGGGATGTAACAGGGGGTAGAAACTCAACAATTCATATTTAGGATTTAGGATATGTTGTTTTATCATTGTTCATTGTTTTATATTGCGCCGTATCACCAAAGCAAGTTCCTATGTTTATGAAGTTCATTGACAATGGCAATGAACCTTTTCTGATTCTGATTCTGTTTTAACGTTGCTCTGACCTCCTGACGCTCTCTTACCTCTGCTTAATCAGTCTCCTGGCCTTCAAAAGGAAAAGGTGTCAAAACATTATCCACGGCTGTTGTTTTTACTCTTCTTCAGGAACGTGCTGAGAATACATGTGATTGTCGTGGTGAGGATCGGGCCCCTCAGGAACCTTCGTCCGTTGATGCGGACATGCCAAGAGTTCCAAACACGTCACTAGTTTCCCTGAACATGGCCGGAGCGTGAGACGTGTTCCAGCAGCTGCGTATGGATGATGTAGGGCTCATGTAGGGTTTTTGTCTGTGCGGTTCTCCAGGGTGAGCTTCTATATGTATATCATGTTTACTTTGGCCATCAGGGCCATAATGTGGGAGACATAACCTTAACGCACCTGGATGTGAGAGACAGTCGTGCTAAATACATGATCATAGAACCATAGTTACATCTTTTCCTAGCCAAACATCTGGTTCTACGTTCAGTAAACATGTCTCTGTGTATGTGAAGAGGAATTTTCACCCAAGCGAACATTAAAATGCAGAAAAATATGCTCCACTAAAGTAAATAATTGATTCTCGTTCCACATTTGTGAGCTATTTCAAAAGCCATAGCTGCCATGTGGCTGACTGTCAGCACATTCACTGTCAAGAGGGTCAACAATAAATGTAGTTCTCACTGACAAGGCTCAACACCCACAAATGCAGTGTTAATGTAGATTCCTGTTTGTTGACCTCTAAAATGAATTCAGGGCATAAACTTCCTTTATTGTTTTGCGGGGAGTCTATTTTCAGGGTCGCTAATGCCAACTTGGAAATGAGTGGTCTGGTTCATAAAGGAAGTTTACATGCACTTTTCGTCAGAATTTCATAAATCAGAACAGAATCAAGTAGCAAACCATGTTGACTATTTTAGACATTCTGATTCACCGCTCACTCTGCTAATAAAGCACCAGCCCAAATGAGACCTCTAGGAATGATACATGAAGGAAATATAATATATATAAATAATATTATAAATAGAATGCTATGACAAGCTGAACTAATGACCAAGAAAATGGGTCTTGTGTGGCTCTTTAAGCTCTGGCAATACTCACACATATACTGTAATCTTATCTATATCTATATCTATATCTATATCTATATATATATCTATATATATATATATATATATATATATATAGATATGCTGTTTGTTACAGTGAAGTGTCACTATGAGGAGGCGGGGCTTATCAGTTCTGCAGTTTTGAACAGGAAGTCTTAGATTAGTATTGTCAATTACAATGAACAAACTGTAAAATGTTGATCTATGTATTTTATAATTCGTTAGTAAATACCCAAAGAAAAAAACATTATGTCCAAATATGTATCACTTTATGCCCCTTTATTATATACAAGATATTTTCAGGCAGGAGGCCACTCCCCTCAGGCAGGAGCCATTCCACGGTCCATCCGGATCCCTCTGCCGCTGGACTCATGAACACTTCTTAAAAACTGTCACCTTAACTATAATTTAATCACTTTCTGCACTAAATATGTAAACTCAACTGTAAATTTGTGTACATATTAAGCCTATTTTTGAATTTTTACTCTTATTTTTTATCTTATAGCTTAGTGTTATTTTTTATCCCATAGTAGATTTAAATTGTTTCTCTTTTGACTTCATCATTCATTGTTCATTGTTTTATGTTGCACCAAATCACCAAGACAAGTTCCAATGTTTGTGAATTCTGTTCATTGACAAAGGCAATAAACCTTTTCTGATTCTGTTTTTGATTCCTGGCTCTCCATTACTCCATGGAGAAACCAAACGTTGGAACTTTTTCTCTTGGAGATTCATTGGCATGTTTGAGGCAAAGTAAGAACATCTCCATGGAGACGAGTAGAAAAGTTACACGTCAAGTTCATGGAGAAATTAGACCCTTCACAAAAAGGGCGCTTTTCAAGCTTTTTTAGTACAATATAAAAACATGTAGATAATTGGGCTTTAAGTTAATTTATTTTGCTGATAAAACACATGAAAATTGAAGACATTAAGATGAAATATAAGTTTATACTTATTGTGGAAGATTACAGGAAAAGCAAGAACAGTTTTTTCTTTTAATCTTATTTTTTTTTAATCCAAATTTTCATGAGACGCAGGTGACTGACCCTCCATTAGAAAACATATGCAATGCATTTTAATGCAATTGAATTGCAATTGCCTTTAACCTTTCATTAAGTAAAAACATAATTAATCATGGTCGTCTCCTTTTTGACCTCATGAAGACCTGGTTTAGCACTGGCAGTGCTCCGAAAATCAAACTTTACTTCAGCTGGTACTTGGTGGATGAACCGGAAGAAGCGCTCCTGATTTTCACTCCTCTCTACTTAAGTCTGAGCATCTGCAGGAAGCGTCTGGGGAGAGGGAGGTCTGAATGCCCCTGAGCTCCTGTGTGCGCAGACATGAGGTAATGCAGTGTCCCGTCTGGAGTCTGGAGCGCGGGGGAAACAGAAGGAGCCCATCATCTGTGGCACCCCGTTTAAGATCTACACCAGAGACAAGATGGCGGCGCCCTCACCAGTCTGCCCCGCCCTCACCCGTCTGCCCCGCTCAGCTCAGGACAACAGCCTGGGACTAGCACTGGGCACAATATTGGCTCTGGAAATGCTGTAAAGCTAATGGTATTCAGGGCGTTGTCGTCCGCTGAAGTACAAGAATAAGTAGTTGTTTCACTGGACATTGCCAAGAGCCTTGTCCAGTGTTAAGGTTAAGTCTAAATCCTAACCCTAACCCTTACCCTAAAGGCTGGAACTGCCTGAACCCACCCTCACACACTGATGACCGGTCAAGGTTAGGGTTTGACCTTCTGAAATATAGTTGTACTGATAACTGCCGGGAGCTTTTAAACCAACCCCTTAAGCTTAGCAACTATTTTTCCTAAAACGAGGAGCTCCAATTCAAACAGAAGCTTTTCCTGAACCTCTTGGATTTTCTTTGGTGAATACATGGAGGACTAAAGCTGATGTGGGTAAGCCAATTTCACAAAAATGTCACAAAAATCCAGCCGTAATCTATAGAAAAAGCCTATTTTAAGGTAATTATTTTTATTTGTGAAAAACTAACCTGATCTATCTCAGAATGGTTGATTTAACTGGAAAGTAATGGGTTACAGCTTTATTTTTGTGTTAAGCTGACAGTTTATGTTGATCAGATGATGGACAAAAAGGAATACAATAAGAAAAAGTCCAGAGGTAGAAAAGTAGAATTTGCAGTAAAACAAGTACTTGTGTTAGTTGTGGTAACAGCAGCAGGTCGGGAAGCATCAAGTGCATTTTGAGTATGTACAGGAAGTAAATCCACGTTCTCTTGATAAAAATTGATGTGTTGAGATTTATGGGGCAACATATTACAAGAAAAGAGTGACTAATAATTCAGAGAAAAGGCGGCTAAATGCTTTTCAGAGCTGGTGAAACAATTGGTGCCGTTTGAGACATGACTCAGACAGATGAACTACAGTCGGATCTGTTATGGTAACTCGGTCAGGGCAGCCCACTATAAAATATATGAAGAGTTATGAAAGGGAAGTGGAGACTATTATATTTAAAAGCCGTATTAGAGACTTTAATCATATAAAAGGAGAAGTGAAGGATGTCCAGACAGACTTTTACAAAGCTACATCATAAAACGGGAAACATCACATATGGCATTTGTGAATTGTTACAGGGTTTTTAGACAAAGCCTCGTGCATGAAAGGGGAGGGGCCCAGTGCTCATGTTAGAGCTCCTAAAAGTGAGCGAGAGCAGCAGTGGTGGGACGGGGGCCTCTTCTGTTGCCACTCTCAGGTCTAGACTTGGACTGTGCGGCATTTAGAGATAATCTATCTCACAAGAAGTTGTTTTTGTTTATTTTACAACAATTTGTTCATTATAAATGGCAATATTAATCTTAAACAACATATTAATAGTGAGTCCATTGTCTTCAAAAGCGTCTCGTTTCATCACTCATCATTCAGAAGACCTTCAGTGTAGCATTTCACAGTAATAAGTCATGGATTTTGATACAAACATGGCTAAGTTTATGATTAGGAAAAAACATTTTAACTTTGTTTAAAAGTACTTTTTGTGGTCCTGGTAATCAGGTGGCGTAAGCTGCATGAAGACATACTTTGCTTTAAATAAATAACTACAATCACACTGAAACATACAAGTGTTCCACAGATGCACTGATTCATGATTGGCTGGAGGCTGGAGGGTTTAACCCAACTGGATTTCAGCTTTGAAACTAGTGACCCAAATGCTCTCTGATTGGAGAACAGAAAACAAACAATGTAGACATCATGTCCAATGTTTATCTCATTAAGAATACATCTGCATTTCAACCGCCATCAGCAAAAGCTAGATTTGATCTGAAAATGTTAGATCTGGGACATACATGACAACACCTTAATTTAGTTAAATGATCGTTTAAACTGTCCAAAATGCACTGTACGTCCAGTCATTGTCCTGGAGTTATCAGCCGTTCCGCTACATGATCATTATTATTTTAATTAACCTTCATTTAACCAGGTGGTCAAAACCCATTGACATCGAGACTCTTTTTCAAGGGTGACCTGGGACGATGGAGAAGAAAACACACAACTGAAGCAACGTAAGTAATGTGAAAAAGTGAACTCTTGTGAATCAGCGTCCTGCAGCGAATTGTGCTTGGCGCAGAAGTTCAGCACTCTTTTCATCCATCACTCAGTTTTGTTTAGTTTTCTGTGCAGTTTCACAGTCTCACTTCAGTTTCTTTCACTCCCAGGTCCAAAACAGTGTAATCAGTATGTGTTTCTATCCCAGTGCCCCCCGTTTAACCCCTGTGCCACAGTCTCACCTCAGCATCAGAGCGCTCAGTGTGTGGAGAGGAAATGGAAGTCTGACTGACCCGAGCTGAACCTGGGGAATGTTCTGGAAGCTCATCAAGCAACGGAATCCTCAGGTGGGTCCAGGCCACGCTACAGCCTCACTCTCCCTCTGGCCCCACGCTCTCCCTCTGGCCCCACGCTCTCCCTCTGGCCCCACGCTCTCCCTCTGGCCCCACGCTCTCCCTCTGGCCCCACGCTCTCCCTCTGGCCCCACGCTCTCCCTCTGGCCCCACGCTCCCCCTCTGGCCCCACGCTCCCCCTCTGGCCCCACGCTCCCCCTTCTAATAGCACCCTTTACATTTCAATCACTAAATATGTCAAGGAATTGTCCAATTTCCTAAGAATTTAAATATTATTATAAAATAGTTTAATCTTAGCATAAGTTTAATCACTAGCGGTTCCAGAGGCATGATGAAACTCACCCAGAGTGTTTCATCAACGCACAACATACACTAAGCCCTGACCAAGACAGCAGATCTTGAGCTGTGTCCCCAGGTGCTGTGGCCTCAGTGCTCCTGACAGGAGGGGACATCATTTCCTACAGGGACAATAAAGTGACTGCACTGGAGGGGTGACAGCTCGTGTGCACCCGGCACAGTAACTGTTATAGTTCTGTTGTGGCTCATGACGCAGAGAAGAATAAGATAATCCTTTATTGTCCACACATGGGGAAATTTCATCAAAAATCATACAAACATCATTTTCAAATTATGAACATTAAAACGCAGAGGAAAAAAAAAAACTGTTTTGATAATTACATGGGTTTATGTTAGTGAAATGTATGGTTTCCAATATCTAAAACAGAGCTAGTAGAATTTACTGGACCTTCTTAACTTCTCTTGAGAAGTTACTGGAAAATCACTCGCACTTTTGATTCTGAACCCTTGACATTTTGTTCTCTGCAGAGGAAAACAATATTCTACATAAAAACAGCCTTTCAATTTGTAAAAAGAAACAAATTAATGTGTGAATTGATTTTCTAGAAATTCCACTTACAGCCCAGTGTAATGTCCCCTGTGCAGACACACACCCACACACACGCGCACACAGGAAGGTAGAGTTGAATTTTCTTTAATATAAAACATAAGCTTTATAAAGAATATGTAATTTCATACCGTATGGCTCATCAAGACATTTACAGCTAATTCTATCTGTAAACTGTACAAACATGATGAATAATACAGCGAAGGAGAGCCATAGAGCTTTAGAAAACAGTGATTCCAAACTAAACAAGTGTCCCTTTAAAGTGGTACTGCCCTAAACACAAAGTGACTAAACAATGGCTGATACATGGATTTCTCAATGTGAATTGTTCTTACTTTCATACACGTAAGTACACACATTTACAGTAGCTCTTTGCTAGTTTTAGGACATTAAAACATCATGGAAAACCTTTATGTCCCAAATAACATAATTGTAAATACAGTTAAACAAAATCACCAATAATGTGCAATAAACACCATTAGACTGAGGGGAGAATTGAAAAAAAAGATTGAAAATGCAGCTTTACATATTTGAGTTACAAAAAATCTATTCATCTTTGATTCATTTTATAGTTCAATTACATGGAGAACTAAATGTGCACTGTACAACTTAAACCAATTATGTTTTTGCACAACATACCTGTGCAAAACAGATCTTAAGTTAGTAACACTATTTCATAATCATTTTCAAATATAAAACCTCCTAAATGTGAACGCCACTTTATTTTATGCAGAAGCTAAATTTATATTGTTATTAGAATGTGCACTGTGTTAGTTTTCTGCTGAAGGATCATTGTATGTGGGTGAAAACGCTCTGTAATGCCCTCATGTTCCGTGCATATTCACAAGTAATGCAAACAAGCTAACAGTAAACTCTATGAGCGAAGCCAAGATAAAAGTCACTGAGATCATTTGTGAAAACTGAACATGACAACTAAGCTAAAAATAATAAAATAATAATTAAAAACAAATTAAGTGAGATGGACTAAATTAATGCAGTGGGAACATACAGGCAAAGCAAGAGCATCTCCATGGAGACAAACAGGTCCTCCAGACCCTCCTCCAGAAAACTTGCATAGTGCACCTTTAATGAACATGAAAGCCCTAATCCAGTCTGCTCTACAAAACTGCTAAACAGAGAAATGACAGAGTGGCTGCAACAAGAGTCTCCAGTTAGTCATAAACTCATAAAGCTTCAACGGCTACTTAGCATTTCTCGAAAGTGGGATGTAGAGTGAGCGGCCGGCCTCGATTAGCCACTAAAGCTATTTTATGTGACTCAAACACAGACCCCTCCCTCATAAAACACTATTGTGAACTTTGTTTCTCCTGACCACTGCTTCAGAGGGACTTTTACGAGTAATAGTGGGCAAGTGGAATCGAAACAAAACAAGATGAATTCCAAACACTTGAGTGGAGACGACATCTGTCAAACGCTGCCACAGAAAAACAAGGATTCCAAAAATATATTAATTTCTCTTAAATAGAAACACAGTCAATGCCCTTTTTTGTACCTGATGATATTTTGTTTGGAAGACGTGTGGTTAGAGACTTTTCGTTGCTGCCCATTTTCCCCTTAAGACTGGTGTAGTGTTACAGAGAAGAAATCGATCAATCCCTTTGGTTTCTAAAGGTCTAAACGCATAAACAGAGCTTGGCGTTCCGGTTAAAGTTCTGGCAGAGTCGCATGTGCTTTGACGATCCAAGCCGGTTCCACTTTGTGCTACTGACTAAACAAATCCAGATTTTGACCTGGGTGAAAGTCCCGGATCAGGACCAGGACAAACCATGAGCCCCAATGACCCACTCTACAGTCATATTCCCTTTTGTTGGACAGCGCAGTGATTTGAGTACAGGGTCAGGTCATGTGTACAGTGAGTTTGGTGCTTTGTGGACCTCAGGAGTGGGTCCAGCTGACAGGGACCCAGTGCTCGTCCGCCTCGATGCGATTCAGGGCCAGCCGGAGCTCGCTGAAGGCTGCGGACAGGTCGTCGTTCACGATCACCTTCTCAAACAGGTGTCCGTACTGGGTCTCCATGAGCTGGGCTGTGCGGACCATCTCCAGGAAGTCCTCCTCCTGCACAAAAGGTTAGGAATGTAAGAAACATTATTGTAACTACACTTTAAAAAGCCTTAATAAAGCAAGAAACAAAGAATTTAGGGGTAATGAAGAAAGCTACAATCTGAATCATCTGCATAAAACGATTGGTTCATTATGTGTTAAATTACATCATCAACGCCACAATGTAATTTAGACCCTAAAGTTAAAGTAGGGTAATATAATATAGTTAACATGGTGAGGTGTTTTTGACCGTAAAATCCCCAAACTGTTGTTATATTTACATGTCTGGTGACTACAATGTAAAGCGTGTCCTTGAGATGCATGTTACACCATGAGCGCACAGCCACAGTAAACAAGGGCAGACTTGGGTTCACATAGTGTAAACACAAATTACATGGCCTTGAACACGCAAATAAACAGAGCGTCTATGTGAGTGCGGCTACAACATTCATAGTCCTCATACATGAACCCTGCTCGCTGACCGCTGACTTGAACGGCCCCAGACCAGCGGTGACCAAAGAATTTTCATCATTTCCTGCTGCGAGGACACGCACTTATCCAATTCACAAGGAAAATAAAACAGTCCTCAAAATAAGCAGCGCAACAAAACGTAACTATCATTTACAGAGCGCAGACATGTCCAGCGTATAATAGTGCCAGTCTGGGTTTGTGTGTGATAGACAAGTGCAGTCGTGTGAACCTGCTGTCCAGGCTCCCTAAAAACCCAGGATTTAAAGATTACATTTACTACACACTATAGAAAATTATTTCGGACTTCCGGTATGACGTCAGAGTAAGCTGCTTCCACAAACATAGTTGCTTACATACTTGCTTTGGTGGTTCGGTGCAAACAGAAGAACTAGAGATGACAAAACCAGGAAAACGAAAGACTGGTAACAACGCTACTGGAACCAAAACAAACAAAGCTGACGGTCCAAGGCTCCAGTGAAAAACAGCCCGTCTCACAAGCTAATGATGCTAACATGGCTAGTGGGTCCGAGGCTAGTATGGCTAGCAGGTCCGAGGCCAGCATGACAGCTAGCAGATAGCTCTCAGCCAAAAAGCAAAGCTCCTTCCCTGAACTCGGGTCTCCAGGTGGAGGGAGGTGGATATATGAAGTTAAGAGTGACATGCAGCGTGACATGGCAGCTCTGAGGGCGCAAATTGAGTGCTTGGAATTGAAGAAATAGCCTCTGATATAAAGCAGATAAGAGAGGCAAGAACAGGTGGAACATGCATGGATGAAGCTGAACACAGTATTTCAGACAATACGGACGAACTGCAGACTATGAGGGTCAATATGGAGTCGCTGCAGGCCAAGGTAATATCTCTGCAGACGGACAACGATAAAATGAAAGATAAGACCCTGGATTTGGAGTCCGGATTACGTCGACCTAACCTTCGGCTTGTGGGGCTCGAGGAGGGAGAGGAGGGACAGGATTGTGAAAGTTTTTGGGAGAAAATGATGAAGGCTCTGGAGTTGAAGTCCTTCCCATCACTATCGAAAAAGCACATCGCCAGAGCAAACCAAGACCAGCTTCTGATAAACCACAAGGTCTAATTATGAGGTTTCTTAACAATCGTGTGAAGGAACGTGTCATGAAGGCTGCAAAAGTGAAAGGAGAATTCTAGAACAAAGGCAAGCGCATCTGCTTTGCCTCAGATATCCCATATGAGGTGCGGCAAAAGTCTGAGGAATAAAGTCTGGCGGTAATACGACGACGACGACGAAGACGACGACAACAGAGGGGAAAGCTGAGACATGGTTTCTCTTTCCCGGCGACTCTTCTGGTGACATACAAAGGCAAAACACACTTACTTACTGGTTCTTAATAAAGATTGGAGCCAGGAGCAGCCGGGGAGTTTTCGGAGGCCCTTCATCCACTTTTAGATCTTTTGTATGATCAGGTTTTGGGTTCAGTGCACGTTTTCAGCATGAACCCTTTTTTGTGTTGTTTTGAGTCTAAAAACATTCAGAATCTATTCTAAAATGCTACAAGAAATTAAAAAGATAAGGTGAAAATTACTATCTGACTTCACAGGAAATAGTTAACCAAAGGCTCTTTACCAAACAAAGATATTATGAGAGAGGATCAACATTTTCTAAATTACTATCTTGGAAACTTAACAAACAAGCTGAAAGAACAATCTTTCAAATACGGGACAGGCAAAGTGATGTAATCTAACTAAACAAGACCAAATTCAATCAGAATTTGAATTCTTCTTTAAAAAATGTTATGTCAGAAGAACAAAATAAAAAAATAGGAGCTGAAATAACAGTTTTGGAAATACAAGGCGCAATCAAAAGATTAAGGAACAGGGAATCTCAGAGAAGCGATGGATTCACCTCAGAGTGCTATAAAGCCTTAAAAGACACACTTATTCCTTTCCTTTTGGTAACTTAACAGGGCACTTAAGAAAACTTAGACCTCTCCTAGTTGGAAAGAGGTCATCATATCCCTGATCCCAAAAGAAGGGAAGGACCGATTGGATTGTGCCTCATAGAGACCCATTTCTATTCTGAATGTGGACTATCGTATACACACCTCAATTATGTCCAAAGAACAAATACTCCCAAAGTTAATCCACAACAATCAAAGAGGATTCATTACCAAACGACATAAGACAACATAATCAATAATTAAAATCAATGGTCATCTGACGGATCCACTGTATTTGGAACCATTGGCCCAATTTATTAGACGATCAAAAACAATTCACAGTGTTTACAATTGATGGGATGGAACATAAAGTTGCCTGCTATGCAGATGATGCTCCATTATATTTGAACAAACCAGAGATGTCCATACTCAATGTGATGCATTTTCTTTCAAGCAATTGGTCCAATGTCTGATACAGTGTTCTCGCTGAGGGGTTTTAGCATGGCGGGCCGCTATGCTTCGGCTGGTCACCGCCATGCTCAAAAGATACCGGCAGGCATTAGGATAACCGTGCTGGCGCCGCAGGCAAAAAGCACCATGGCGCTCGCACGGGAATCTTAAGATCCGTGCGCCGTAGTACTGAAATTCTGTTTTACTGATGACCTCCGCTGACCTTTGAAAAGTATCCCTTAGATATTTAGGTATGATACTCCATAGTCTTATCAACTATTGAGAAAAAATATAACCCTCTTTACTACAATTAAAAAAGATTTTGAATAATGGAACCTTATCCCCTTCTTAAATCTAAGACAAAGGATTGAAACTATAAAAATGAAAGTTTTGCCCAGATTTCTCTATCAGTCCCAGACTCTCCAGATTTCCATCCCCAACCGGCTGTTTGAGTGGAATTAAACAGGCTAATGACCATTGTAGCCCTCTGACAGATCTTTATCAAGGCTTATAAATCACTTTCACACCTTCAAGGGGAATTATATCTAAATTATATCAATGAATTTCTAATCTGGACAGCTACTCTACTAAATATATTAAAAACAAATAGGAAAGAGAGGGTGGTCTTGTTTTGACAGACAAAGAGTGGGAAGATATTTGTACATCCTGTGGAGGACTACAAAATCACATGTTTGGAGAGAGTTATGTTGGAAGAATATATCACGTTTTTTAATAACACCATGTCAAAGTGCCCATTATTCACAGGGAAATGCAGACTGAGGTATATCTTATGACGTATATATACGTCATAAGGCGCTGGTACAGCTAGCAGCCCGGTGTAAACGCTCCTCTTTATTCTCACACTTATTGTGTTTTATCTGCTATATTTTGTAAATATTTGTTTCTATTTTTCTGTACGATAGGGACACGCGCTGGAATCGTTTTTAATTCAACTGTTTTTGACTTTTTTCAGCTGGATTTGAGTGTTTTTCGTCGTGTTGTTGTGATGTGAGCTAGTTCTGAGCAAGCCCCCAGCCCCCCCCGCGCCCTCCGGCCGCCGCTAAAGTACGGCGTGCCGCCGCCGGTACACGTTTATATAAAAGAGGAACTTCACGAACGATCGGGACACGCACTGGAATCGCTTTAAATTAACTTGTTTTGACTTTATTCGGCTGGATTGGGTGTTTTTCGTCGCGATGTGCCTCGGCTCTGAGCACAGTGCGGGAGCAGCTATGTAACAAGGATATTGAACTATTGGCTATTGGCATGAGGCCATATTATCTGCCCCGGGAGTTCTCACATGTGATTTTGATCGCAGTCTATGTGGCCCCGTCTGCCAATGCTGAAAATGCTTGTGAAGCACTGCTCTCCTGCACTTGTAGGCTGCAGACAGAGCACCCACAGGCTCTCTTCCTCGTCTCTGGTGACTTTAACCACGCTTCTCCCTCTTCTGTTCTACCAACATACGTATGTTACCTGCCCCACCAGAAACAATAGAACATTGGACCCCTCCCTCCCCTGGGCAGCTCGGACCACAAACTTGTACATCTGAGGCCTGTGTATGAACCCATCGTGCGCAGGCAGCCTGTGGTGTCCCGTGAGGTGAGGATGTGGTCTGCTGAGAGCGAGAAGGCTCTGAGGGACTGCTTCAGCACCACTGTCTGGACTGAGCTCTATGGCCCACATGGGGAGGACATCAACACCATCACAGAGTGCATCACGGACTACATCAACTTCTGTTTTGAGAACATTGTTCCCTCCCGGACGGTCAGGTGTTTTCCAAACAACAAGCCATGGATTAACCGTGAACTGAAGGCTCTGCTGAAGGAGAAGAAGAAAGCCTTCAGGTCAGGGAACAAGGAGGAGCTGAGGACTGTGCAGAAGAAGCTGAGGAGGAAGATCAGGCGGGCCGAGGCTGGCTACAAGAGGAGGATGGAGGAGCAGCTGCAGCAAGAGAACATTCAGGGAGTGTGGAGGAGCCTGAAAACCATCTCGGGCTTCAAAATCCCCCCTGCCCAGACAGAGGGGGACCTACAGTGGGTGAATGATTTAAATGCTCACTTCTTGAGATTTGATCAGTCACCCACCCCTCCCCCTGCACAGCTGCATGCTCCCTCTTCCACAGCTGGACAATGCCCTGCATCCGTTCCTCTTCACTTCTCTGCCCCGGACCATCAGCTCCCCACTTCGCCTGGACTCACCCATCCCCCCAGCACACAGTCCCCCTGCCAACCACTGACTGTCACAGCAGCACAGGTGAGGAGTGAGCTGAAGAGGATTAAAGTGAGGAAGGCAGCAGGACCTGACGGCATCAGCCCCAGGCTCCTTAAGTCCTGCGCAGATGAACTGTGTGGAGTTATGGAGCATGTCTTCAACATGAGCCTGAAGCTGAGGGTGGTACCATAGGTCTGGAAGACCTCCTGTCTGGTACCTGTGCCCAAGATGCCACGCGCCAAAGACTTCGGTCTGGCATTGGAGTAGAGGATGCCGTCATCTCCCTGCTGCACCGCTCTCTCTCTCACCTGGAAAAGCCTGGCGGCTCTGTGAGGATCCTGTTCTTCAATCTTTCCAGCGCCTTCAACACCATCCAGCCGCTGCTCCTGAGGGACAAGCTGGAGACGGCTGGTGTGGAGTATGACCTGGCAGAGTGGATCCTGGACTACCTCACGGACCGACCCCAGTTTGTGAGAGTCCGGGACTGTGTGTCTGACACTCGGACCTGCAGTGTGGGGGCGCCCCAGGGCACTGTCCTCGCGCCCTTTCTCTTCACCCTTTACACTGCAGACTTCAGACACGACACGGACAGCTGTGTCCTGCAGAAGTTCTGACGACTCTGCCATCATCGGACTCATCACGGACGACGATGACGCGGAGTACAGAGGACTGGCGCAGGACTTTGTGGACTGGTGTCAGTGGAACCACCTCCTCATCAACGCGGGGAAGACCAAGGAGATGGTGGTGGATTTCCGCAGACGCCACCCCACTGCCCCCTCACCAGTGAACATCCAGGGACGGGACATTGAGAGAGTGGACTCATACAAGTACCTGGGTGTTCATCTGAACCACAAACTGGACTGGACTCATAACACAGACGCACTGTACAGGAAGAGCCAGAGTCGGCTCTACCTCCTGAGGAGACTCAGGTCTTTTGGAGTGACAGGGCCACTCCTGAAGACCTTCTACGACTCTGTGGTGGCATCAGCCCTCCTGTACGGTGTGGCCTGCTGGAGCAGCAGCATCACAGAGAGGGAGAGGAAGGGGCTGGACAAAGTCATCAAGAAGTCCAGCTCCGTCCTGGGCTGCGCTCTGGACTCGGTGCAGGAGGTGGGGGACAGAAGGGTCCTGGCTAGATTCACATCTATGCTGGACAATGAGTGTCGCCCCCTGCAGGACACTCTGTCCGCTCTGGAGAGCAGCTTCAGTGAGAGACTGATCCACCCTCGCTGAGTGAAGGAAAGGTTTCGCAGGTCTTTCCTTCCTGCTGCTGTCAGACTTTATAACAAAAACTGTTAGTCCTGAACACTCGCAATACTGACCTAACCTAATACTGATGTGCAATTCTGTCATATGTGCAATTACTGTTGTGATTCATGTGCAATTACTGTGAAATTCATTTGCAATCCATGTGCCGTCGTGACACATATTAATGTGCAATTACTGTCGTGATCACATGCAATGGTATTTATGTATTTATTTATTTGTCTATGGGAGTTTTTGTTTATAGGAGATCTTCTACTGAAAGTGTTTTTCAAACTTCCTATAAGTGATCTGTTCTTTTCTTCTGTATCTACCGCTGTATCTTACTACGTTTCACCAATGAAATTTCCCCATGTGGGACAATAAAGGATTATCTTATCTTATCTTATCTTATATCACATATTCTGGGACTGTCCTGTTGTTCAAAAGTTTCGGACGGAAATTAAAAGATGCACTACAAACTGTTTCTGACATTGCCATTCCACTCGATTTTGGAATGATGTACTCCGGCCTGAGGACTCCTGCCATAGACAAAATAAACAGTTATCTCTGGAACAAACTTTTGGCAACGGCGAAATAGGCAATCACAAAAAAATGGATGACACAAATTACACCGACAATTAGGGACTGGACAGACATTACGTTGGACATTTGTAAAATTGAAAGGATTACTTATGGACTTAATTTTAAAATAGACACATTTGACAGACTATGGACTAATAGGTACCTTTTCTTTGGGCTCCGTGTGTCATGATTTCTTTTTTATTTTTTTTTGGTGGATGTCTCTGCTTGTTTTAGTTTAAGTATTTTCTCTCTGGTCTTGTTCTTATTTTTTGCATTTGTTTTTATATGTTTATACATTTGAACAAGAGAATATTTTTCGGCATTGAACCTTAGGTGGTCGACACTCTGTATAGTCAGCAAAGATTTTATCTATCCATACATGGGTTTGGGTTTATACAGATGTTATGAAGTCAATATTGTGAAAAATAAAGACGAAAGAGGAGCAATAACAACCCCGTGGAACTCCTTTATAGTTAATTATGGTAATTTGATTGAAATAGATTATATAATCAAAAATGCAATACTACTTTTAACATCAAAACAAATGTCTTCTTTGTTCTCTTGTAAGCCATTCATCCTGTCCAATCCACAAAACTGAACATTTCCAAAGTTCCTCACCAAACATAATTAGACTTCACAAGAAGCAAAAAGCTTGTTCTTGCACCTCGGGCTGGGAGAGCAACACCAAAGTCTTTTTTCAGCTCTGGATTTTCATATCTCAAGTGGCACAGCCAAATTACTCTAGGCCCCTCCCTGTGACCTCCCACAACACTTTGCGACACTACTCTGCTTCTCCATTTATACCAAGTCGTTTTAATACCCACCACTACATTAAACTATTTACTGCAAACATCTACTCTCGCTCTGCTCAGTCTTTTGGTCATGTGTTCAAAGTTAGTACAATGTTCTTTGTCTCACCTTTTTCAGTGGGCAAATGCAGAGGGTTTTTATATTGATAGTGCCACGGGAAGTACTTAAGATGTTTGCGCTAGAGTTTTCAGACAACTTACACTTACACTTAAAATCACAACTTTACAACGATAAATCCACCTGTCCATTATGACAGAACACAGCTGATGGCATAGTATTTTTCTCGCAGCACAATATGCAAGAACAAAATGCAAGAGAGATTAGTGCAATAGATAGCACATTAGTCAGGACTAGGGTTGGGCGTTATGGGGGAAAAAAAACAACAATGAAAAATAATAATCTTTCAAAAAACAAAGTAAAAACGTTTTTTAGTAATTATTTAATGAACTATACTTTAGGGAAAGAAATTTGAATATTGTTCCTCCAAAGTCTGACCTATGCTCCAACCCTCGTTTTACTGACAGAAGCTTGGCTGTGGACCTCTCAATTAACCCACTCAAATAAATTATGATTTCACAATACTCAATCTGTCAATCTTACGATTATTTGCTCAGCCCAATTTGCTTTGTAAGAAGGTTAAAAATATCCAAATCTCGTTGTTTCCACCTGACCGTAGGATATTTAATGCAATATTGTGGGGGAGGAAGAGGGAAGTTTAAAAATGGGACTTGCTGAGCCTTCAGTGTGTATCAAAGGTTTACTGATTGTTACTGTTCATAAATCAATCATTGCAACGTTTTATCCCCAATCAATTCACAATCAGGGACAATTTAACACATTGAGTAGTTGAAATCCAAGAATAAATAAATAACTCAACAGAAACTGTGTTTGAGAGTAAATGTTGTCAGGACAAAAGTGTCCCTCCTCTGTGTTCTGCTGCTGCCAAAGGTCTTTAGCTCAAACCTTGTCCTCATGCCACTGAGGACACGGTAAAAGGAAAAACAGGGAGTGATTGAGTGGTCACAAAGTCTTCCAGTTCACTATGCAAATGAACGGTCCAATAAAAATCCAAGCCACAGCAGCGCATGAGGAGAAACCAGTTGTGCTTATATTTGATTGAGGCTGTAGTATTCTCAGACACAGTGCTCTGTAGTGGTCTGCTATCTCCGGAAGGTGGTCCTGGCTCTTGCTACATGTATTCAACCTATCAGCACATTTAAACTTGTGTTTTCATTCGGAAGGCTCCACTGTAGATTTATGGATGGATATAGTCTTCTTTGCAGCGTCTTCTCTGCCAAACACACAAATATAAATAGACAGATTGGGCGCATAAACACAACTCTGTTTGACTTGAATGCTCAGTTTGTCGAGAGCAGGAGTCACTGGGGCTTTTCCACTTCGCGCAGGATTAGCAGCAGAGTTACATAATCATCCACTCACAGGGACACTTAGCCAAAGGTGGAAATTAACAGTTCAGGGCTGAAAGCGAAAATTATCGTTATTATTCCTGCATTAATATTAGTGAATTTTGGCTAATTGAGTAGGACCCTCACCTCCCCAAATCTTCAGAAAATCTTGAAAAGTTGAGTGGTCTCATGTTATTTCAATCCAGTCCATGTGGAGTTTCTGTGCCGTTTTGTGTCATTCTCATTTGGATCCAACAAATGTGCGTAGCAACAACATTTGGGGAATAGTATTTCAGAAGATGTGATGGCTTTATCAGAGCAGCCGTGGAGGGAGGGTTTGTGGGTCTGTGGAGAGAAGTAGCTGACCACAGATGACCAGAGAACGAACCTGCTGACCTATTCTTAAAATTCGTTTTTTTCAGACCAGTTTGTTTGCTTTTCATACCTGACAGTTTGGAATTGCTCACTCAGTGTTTTTCAGAATGGTCATGTTATATTGTTGTGATGTGTCTTGTCTGCCTTGTCATGCCATGACAGACATAATTATGTGTGGGGCTTGGTCACTTGTTTTGGAGAAACAGAAAATCTAGCAACTCGTGTTTTGTAGCATGACAGCAACATCTTTGAAGAAGACCAAAAGTATGTTCAGTGATCTCGCTGAGGGTTTTAGCATGGCGGCTCCCATGCCCAAAAGATACCGCCAGGCTGAAAAAACATCTGCGTGCTGCACCGCGTGGCACCTATTTTCTCACACACAAACGGGACAGTGACAATTTAAATTGTCAGGCTAGGGTGTAATCTGGCTTGGACCTGGACCAACACAAGACCATATCCACAAAGCCAAATCAGAGTCGATACTGTGAATGTGCTGCTTGATTGCTAAAGTTCAACTTTGGATGGTGCAGCGTCGTCTGGTTTATATTATTTGTATTTGTATTGTATTGTTCCTGGTAGTGAACACAAATTTAACCCTAATCCTTTATGAATATATATTTGTACTTGACTATCTAAATATTCTACAAACTCTGCGGTTCACATAGATCAACCCTTTACTGCAATGAACTGATGATGAACATCAACTATTCCACCTGTCAGTGTCTGTCAGGTTTTTTGTCAGCATTTAATTTTTTCACGGCAGAGGTCCCATTGCTCTTATCAACATTTGAGGCGGTGTTACTGAGCAGTCTTTCAATATTCATATTCGTTATTGTTTACTTGGTTAGAATCTAGTGACACTAAAACATCCTCCCTTACATGTTACTGGTGAGGATGAAAGATAAAAATGACAAAAAAATATCATGAAATAAACATGGGGATTAGCTTCAACTTTCATTTATATTTGACGGAATGTTCAATTTGATGTAACTCTGGTTAGCATTGGTTGAGTGTCAGAGCAGTGGGCAAAGATAGTAAATTTTGCATCTATGAATATAAATCGTTCTAAATAATGTGGATAAAATTCTCTCTCTCTCTCTTTATTCCTTGCACAGATTTCCTAATAGAGGCTGGTCTGAAGTTATATCGCAGTATCTACAACTCCACCCTGTCTTTTATTAACCACACTCCATTCTCTCCTTGCACATTCAAATGTCTCCTGCCACTGTACAAGTTCTGTTAATGAGACAAAGATGGGCGCCATCATGTTGTGCAGAAGTACATTTGTAAGACTTTGGAGAACTAATAAAGAGACTATTTTGGATCGTAGTGATTGCGTGTCTTATCCCATTGTTTCTCAGACTCCCGCAGGAGGCTGGTGCAAAGACACTGGGTTTCACGGTCATAAATGTACAGGCGTCAGAGTAGTAAAGCTATAACAGCCAGGTTTTGTTTTACACTACAGGGATTTTCAACATGCGGTCTCATTTTAAAGAAGCACATGACGATTTAAATTTAGGGCAAATAAAATAATCCTTCAGAACAAGACCCAGAAACAAAACAAATAATCAAGAAAATGTCTCTCATGTGTGTCCTATTTTTTTGTGAAGTAACCACAAAAATATTTTTTTTCATTCTAAAAATCCATTGTTATTAGAGCCCAGTCGGTGCCTGTTCTTGCCGGTGCACTCAGTGTTTTGCTGCTGTACCTATTTATCGTTTCCATTGCAGGAGTTTTATGTCCCAGATACATTATGGTTAAAACAGAATTACATGTGCAGTTTCGCAGTGTTGCCATCATTTCATTCAAGGTTTAAAGAGTGAAGAAGTTACATCCCCATTCCTACAATGAGGGAAAATAATAAATATATATTTTCTTTCAATAATTAATTATGTGTAATACTTTGCCTTACCTATATTGTGTGCCTTCTTTTTTTTTTTTTTTACATTTTTTACTTCTATATTTTGGCGTATATTACATTCAAGTTAAATATTGTCGTGCCTTGAATTATTACTTAAAGTATTTAGTCCCTTCTCCCTGAGTGCAACCAACTGCTGTCAGACGTTTCCTGATGATTGATGAAAGATTGAATGTTGACCTAATGATTAAGTAGAGTCCAGTGAGTAATCTAATCTCAGTATAAATGCAGCTGTTCTGTGAAGGCCCCAGACTTTTGTAAAGAGAATGTTGGGGAGCACACTGCGTCATGAAGTCCAAGGAACACACCAGACACATCAGGGATAAAGTTCTGGAGAAGTTTAAAGCAGGGTTAGGCTATAAAAAAAAATCCCAACCTTTGAACATCTCATGGAGCACTGTTCAATCCATCATCTGGAAATGGAAATAGTATAGCACAACTAAAAACCTATCAAGACATGGCCGTCCACCAAAACGTACAGGTCGAACAAGGACAGCACTGATTAGAGATGCAGCCAAGAGGCCCATGGTAACTCTGGAGGAGCTGCAGAGGTCCACTGCTCAGGTGAACTGGGAATCTGCACATAGGACAACTATTAGTCATGCACTAGTAGGGGGCTGCAGGCCTCTATGATGTGGGCTCTGCAGACTGAGGAGGAGATGGGTGGAAGGACGTAATGCTTGAACGGGTGGTGGAGATGCTGATGCAATGCAGCATGAGATGGTGTCAGTGAGCGTGGCAGAAAACGCGGCACGTTTTAAGATGTATAGATACAAAGTCCACAGCATTGTGGACCGGAGAGCTGACCTTGGAGGTGTGGAGAGATGGAGCAGCACATCTCGAACAATATGGATGAGCAGAGGTGGAAAAATTGCAGGCGAAGAACAAAGCTAAGTAGATTAAGCTTCTGGATTTGGAGTCCAGAAACAATCTAAGCCTTGTGGGAACCCCTGAGGGTGAGGAGGAAAACATTGAAGGCTCCCATGAGACTGTGGCCTCCCCAGTAATTTTGCTACGGTCTTTATCTGAAAATATTGTAAGAAAATGCAAGGTGGTCTATGCCTCCAGTCTTGTCGCTTGTTGGTGATAAGTTAAAGGTCCCATATCATGCAAAATCAACTTTTCAGAGTTGTTAACCTTTTTACAGTGCTATTGGTGCCTCATAGTATGTGCCCAAAGTGTTTTTTTAATTGATTCCTGCATTCTTTAGCTATAGAACAACAGCTCTCCCTTTCCTCGGATGAACAGACGAACTGGGGGGCCTACCTACAAGGACGCGTCATACCTACAGGGACGCGTCATCACTTCCCTGTTTCAGCTCCACCTCCAGGAAGCACTCTGTACCTGTAACACGCACCCCTTAAATTTGAGTGCTGGCGTTATTCCCAAGATAAAGGAAGACAATGTAGCGAGAGCTGTAAGTACAAGTCACATGGTTCTGGTTTGATTAGCACAACCCTCTGTGTGGCGGAAAAATAAAACAGCACATCACTCTCAACACACCATGCTTCACTGTAGGATGGTACTGGCCAGGTAAGCAGGTTTCTGGTTTCTTTCAGACTGGAAGCTTGCTATTCAAGCCAAAGAGTTTAATCTTTGTTTAATCAAACCAGAGATTTTTGGTCTTAGAGTCCTCCAGATGCCTTTTTGCAAACTCTAGGCGAGCTGTCAGGAGTAGCCACTCAACCACACAGGCCTGATTGCTGGAATGTTGCAGAGAGGTTGTTCTTCAGGAAGGTTCTCTTCTCTCTACAGAGACATGCTGGAGATCTGCCAGAGTGACAATCGGGTTCTTGGTCACCTCCCTGACTCCTTGAGTCTTGGTGGTTTCATTTATCGATGGAGGCCACTGTGCTCGTAGGAACCTTCAATGCAGCAGAAACCCTTGATTTGTGCCTTGATACAATCCTGTCTCGGAGGTGTACAGATGATTCCATGGACTTCATGGCTTGGTTTGTGCTCGGACACCTGCCACTTTAACAATACTCAACCAATACTATTCATGCACTGTTCACTTTCTGCACTATTTCCGACCATCTGTAAATGTTTATGTACATTTCTGTGTACATACTGAGGCAAAGTTAAATTTTACTTTATTTTATTAGTAAAATCTTAATTTATGCATGCCTTATCTGATTTTATAGATGTTGCCATTATTGTTATTTTATTAGTCATTGTTTTATGTGCATCGTAACGCCGAAACAAGCTCCTATGTTTGCGAACCGTGTTCAATGTCAGTGGCAATAAACCTTTTCTGATTCTGATTCTGACATGCACTGTTAACTGTTAATAACGGAATTTACCACAAGTGGACTTCTAGCATCTAGCATGTCAGGAAAAACTATGTACCTGAGCTCAATTTTGTGTGTCATGGCAAACACTCCGAAGTGCATGTGCTTTATTTTTTTTATGAATTTGCAGAGATTCTAAAAACTTTCTTTCAAGTTGTCATTATGGGGATCTTTTGTCTTTTGGAATAATTTTTGGAATCAGGCTGTAACATAACATTTTCAAAAAGTGAAGCGCTGTGAACACATTCTGACACACATTCTGATACAATTTGATCATAATCACTTGCAACTTGTTTCATCCAGTAGTGTACATTAGGCTTTCGTCTACAAAAAAATGTATCTAAAATGCTCTTCCATTAGGAGTGTCAATATTAAAAGGTGCTGTGAAGAAAATGTCATGTTAAATTAGTTTGAAATTTAAAGTCTATATGCCGTGGCTGCAGAGCCGCGCCGCGGTGAAATAACCCAGCAGTTTCAGGAGCTAACCCTAACATTAACCTTAACCCTAACCTTAACCCGGCGCAGTCTAACCCGGCGCGGTCAAATAGCCCAGCAGTTTCAGGAGCCGCGGCACAAAAAAAACATGCAGTTTCGGCCGCGCGTCGCGGCTCTGTAGACACTCCCTTTACTATAGTAAACAGAATTATATTTAATTTTGCCTATTTGTCCCCACATTGATTATTTTTGTAAAGTTTATTATGTTACATGGTTACATGGACATGGGCAGCAAATATGACATAGGTAGAGATAATTCCAAATCTAGCAACCATACTGAAAACAAGGCTAAAATCCATTTAATTACGCAATATTTGACAAACAATAATACCATATAGCACTTTTATTTTGTTGAATGATTGTTTAAACTGTCAGAAAACTATATTAGTTGAATGTAAATTGTCTTGTGTTTTCAATGCCATTTTATATTTTATGAAAACACATTTTTCTAATATATTTATTGTTACCATAAGTAGAGAAATTCCATTTTAGTATTTAGTATTACTATTTTTTTTAAATGTGTCACAAACTCCAACTCAATAGAAGTAAAACTATGATAAATATTTACCACAGGTTCAATCCTATCAAACAAAGTCATATTTACAAAAATAGATTCAGAGTCTGAATCACATGTCATAGTAAATTTTACAAGTATTAATTAATTCATTCATTACAGACTGAGATACAAGGTACACTACTCACAGTGAAGGTCCTGCCGTTGGCCTTGTCATCTTTTCCGGAGATGAACTTGGCATGTTTCCTGGTCTCCCTCAGCCTCTCCAGGGATGGGGGTTTAATGAACACCACGAAAGGCTTAAACTCTGCTGTCCTCAGGTGTTTTATTGACTGTGGAGAGAGAGTTCACCATCAGGTCAAAGAACAAATATGTGTATGAAGTTGGAGATCAAAATAAGTTCATGCAAGCGGTCCAAGTCCATTTTGTTAGGCACAATATAGTGAAAGCAAAGCTAATGCAATTAAGGGGATCATCAAGAAGAATTGGGACATCTTAAAATGTGACAGCGTACTTAGAGAAGCGTTTGCCAGTAAGATCTACAATTTGTTCATGCGGTGTCGACAGTAGAAATCTGAGATAGCTGCGATTAAATCCCATTCATTTCCGCGCAGAACCATCCGTGTAGTTGAATTTTTTTCCCCAACAGTGAAAATCAGGTGCGCGGATGGTGTGCTAAGGGTGTCCGCAAAAATGAAAACATTTCGCAGCACTGTCCCTCACGGACCTCGCGTCAAAGATAAACCTACCTTTAGACATGGTGCTCCAGCTACACCGTAGTTACTGACTATTCTCAACCGTGAGTACTCTTCGCTGGACATGTATAAAATGGAAAAAATGACTTTTACTTTGAACTTAAACATGGTTAAATTTAACAGATATGAGGACAGGTGGGATCGATACAGTGTTATTTGCTTTTGATTTAATCTTTTCACAACCTGGTCTTGTTTTGTTTGTTCGTTACTGTGGGCCTTGTTCATTTTAAGTTAAAGGACATGTATTACTTTAAGCTTTTAAACAGTTTATAATATTGTGCTGTTTTTAAGTCCATAAAACGGCATGCTTGTATTAGTATGTCAGGGCAAGCTAGCTTTTGTTTTGAGTCACTACAGTCATAACAAGGCTGTCACTTTAACACAAACATGTGATCTTTTCCTCTCAGTGAGACCAGGCTCACACACTGTTCACTACACTCCCAATAGTTTGGCCTCTACTCGTGAGGTGACAAATCCACAGTAGACCAGACTTTCCTCTCCATAGTGTGTCAGGACCGTCAGTTATTGTGGTCTGAGCTTTCTTTGTTCTAAACTTGGCCTTCAATGAACACCTCCAGCTGCTTCTGAACCAATTTAAGTGACTAAAAATATAGCCTAGCGTGTCGTTTAGCAGCTTTTTATGTTGATGGAGAATGGGCGTTTGCCAAATAGTCTGACAAAAAGTCTATTTCTGGCCCCAGGAGTGGGTTTAAATGTTTTTGAAGCAAAGTGTTTGGGAGCTTCTGTTTAGTGTATGTGTGGTCTAGTGAGCAGAATGTTCAAGGCATAGTTTGTGCCGTAGTAGTTTTGTTTTGGTAACAGTTGCTTAAAGATACATTAGCTGTGTTTCTGGAGGTGAAGAGAGGGTCAGAGGTGGTTGTGTTGGCTTCACACCGAGGCACCATGCTGCGCTAAAAGACTGTTGGCTGGGCACACAAGAGATGCACCATAGTAATGAGAACCAACAGTGTGACCCTGTGAACTCTTAGTGAAAGCTTTGTAGCCTGGGTCGTCTGAAATGCACACGCGGACTGTGAAACTGGTGTAATAATAAAAATGTATTTTACTTCTGCGTACACAGCAGCAGAGTGGTTAGCCCCCTGTCAAATGAAAAGAGATTGTGGGTTTGATTCCAGACTGGTTGTCCCAATAACCAAGGAGTCTAGAGGTTCTCCTTCAGCTTGGCTCTTTTCCATAATGTCCAACGCATATAACACGTACATAAAATGCACTAGACATTTCTGTCTCTTTTTGAGCTAACTTTTTATAGTTTTCATCTGTACTCAGCCTTATGTATCTCAGCGTGTGTGTGTGTGTGTGTGTGTGTGTGTGCGCGCATGTGACAATGTCTGTGTGCGGATTGTATGGTTGTGTTAGGAAAAGCACTTTGTGTTAAAAAAAAAATTCACGAAAAATACTATAAATATAGTTTGATTGATAAAATATCATTATTGTATTTTTTTTATACATCTCCCAGCTCTAGTTACTGGGTGAACATCTCGTTAACTTTGTTGAAAATTACTCAAAGTAACACCTTTTTTGTAAACAAGCTGTCAACGGTAATCCTTTGGCTTTTTAAGTAACCAGAACTTTTCTTATTCTCTTTGAGTCCCACTCTGACTGTGACTGTCAACAGCCTGTACTGTGCCAAGAGGCCTGATTTCACATGTGAACCTCCATACAGCCACTTGATCCTCCCCAGACTCTGTCCCGATCCTATCCCAGAATGCGGAGCTTCAAGCCGGGCGTTTTGACACAGTGCCAGCCCCTTCTCTGTAATGCAGTGTTTGTGCCTGGGTCATTATGCTTTGAGTGAAAACAAACAGGCCGGCTGCTGGGCACAGGCTGACCAGACCAAGGCCTGGTGCCGGGGATGGGAACGAAGCTTGCAGCTTTGTTGGGGCTTAGCGACAAGCCACTGGTCGTTTGTGAAGAGCCCGAATGGCCGCCACCACCCAAGACACATAAGCCAAAGAGGAAATCTTCAAATAGAGGAAATTAGCCGTAATTGCTGCTTCAAAACAGCCCCCCTTTAAGGCTGGCTCGGGTAGCGCAAACAGCCACGGCCTCCTGAATAGAACTGAATGAGACAGTGGCAAATAGAAACATATAGGACGATGAGAACAGACTAACCATAATAAACACCGATGCTGTCCAAAAAATCATGGACTTCCTTTGAAAATTATGTCAACCAAGCTATTCTATTTTGTCCAATTTCTCAACTCTTGCAATGAGGTACAAGATTGTATAGCCCTATTGGTTTTAAAAAGAGCCACTAAGGCTGTTTCAGAAGAAATCTAATTGCGTGGATCTCATTCTGATCACAACAACATGGTAAGGAGCGAGGGTTTGTGCTTGAACCTAAAATACAAGTAACGCTAGCCACATGAAAGAATAAAGTTATTTCTCATCTATTTCAGTGTGTTTACCAGCCCGCCATTAAGTCCCCACTAGCACAAATAGATTACTAACATTATTTATAATGTGTAAGTGCTCAATTTGACAGACATTCCTAGGTAAAACTAATCCCATCCAAATAGGTTTTATGTTGAGAAGAAATTGCAAAATATTGTAAATATTACAGCTCCTGGCCTCCTTATGGTGTGTTGCACTGTTCCTTTCCCAACATGGGTGCGATGGGGGACATGCCGGGTTCCTGTTTTGCCTTCCTATTTCCTCTGGAGGATGAGCCAATCCACAGTCTTCACCTGCAGCCCCTTCCAGTACTTAAGGACACCTCTTGCAGCTGTTCAGGGCTGCTGGCATTTGTGGCTAGTATGCCATTCGTCGGTCTTGTCTGTCTCTTTTTAAATTGTCACTTTGATTTTGTGCATTTTTGAGGCACTTAACTTATGTATTTCTATTGATGTATCTTTACATTCCTGTTTATTACACATTACAACTTTATCTGACCATTTTCCATCTTGGTTCTTGTTAATTCCACTTACCCTTGCAGAGCTGGGTTCTAATAATATTGAGAATGTGGAATGACTGATAAAAGCGACTGAATCAATACTAGAAGGCATTCCTCTTGTACATGATGGATATGTGAGTGTGATTTACATGAGGCTGGATGTCGATGAGGCACACTTTGTTCTTGGCCTGGACAGAGCGGATGGAGTCCAGGCTGGTCCCGTAGTAGTTTCCTTTGTACTCTCCATACTCGATGAACCTGGGACCACAAACATATTTGAAATAAATTGATGCATGTAGACACGTCAGTACCATCTGTAGTGACAATAGGTCATTTCTGGGCTTCAGATGACATCCTACTAACAATATCTTGGATTTACTCAGCACTTTTCAAGCACCTAAAGCACTGTACATAGCATGATTTAGCCACTCCACTGATGGTGGTAAACTGCTTATTCATTCACTTACTTTTATACTGTAAAAGATCAAGACATTAGTTAGGCCCGATTAGTATAAAAATGCCATTTCAGCCAGTTCCTGTTCAAAATGTATTTATTTATTAAATTTCTAAAATTGTTTGAGCTGACACTGCGGCCTGCTTCGCATGGAGCCTGGCATATGTGTCATCCACTCAGCCACAGAGAAGCACCTGGATATCCTTTTAAAATTGACCTCAGAGCTGCTAGTCCTTTAACGGGGGAAAATCATATACATATATATACATATATATATATATATATATATATATATATATATATATATATATATACATATTGTTGAAACCAGAAGTTTACATACACTATATAAAAAGACACATGCACTTTTTTCTCATTGTCAGATATGAAATCAGAATAAACTTTCCCAGTTTTAGGTCCGTTAGGATTAACAAAATTGTCTTACATTTTAAAGACATTTTTTATTATTAATTTCTTCTGTCAAAAGTTTACATACAAATCGCGCCCGACGCAGAATTTGAGCGCGTGTACATTAAAAAGACAAACGCACCAGACGTGCGTTCTCGACGCGCCGGACTAAATACACTCGGCAGCAGACGTGCGTCCGAGTCGTGTCGCTTTTCTCGTGGTGTAAATGGAGTTTAATGTTGGACCATGGCTTTGGTTTATTAACTTTACAAAGTCAGCTGCTAGGCGCCAGCCGAGGCAACCCGACGGGGGCCCACGTGAGCAGGTTCCGCCGGGGGCCCGCCGGGCGCCGTAGCTGGGGAGATCCGCGAGAAGACGGGCCCGGCGCGCGTCTTTATCAGCTGAAAACGTGAATAATCTGGTGCCTTAGCAACTGGCAGAGGAGTAAAAAACCACCCAGTTTTAGGAATCTACAAACTTTTCTGGTTCTTTTCAACGCCCTGGCAGTGGCAATAAGCTTTAGTTTTGTGTTTGATAAAGTTAAAATGTACACAATGTATTTATTTTTATTGAACTGGTTAAGTGTTTGTTTGCACAACTAATGTTATGGCGCTTTAGTGTCAAGTTCTAAGAATTTACAAACTGTACTGAAGTGTTTTCTTGTTTAGGGACATTTGGTACTAGACTGGTTGTGCTGCTCCTAAAATGTGTTTTCAGTGTCTAATGTTTATTACAATGTTTCTGACGTTACCTCCGAAGTGGCCTGTTCATCTTTAATGATTGTGGCTCAGGCTTTGGTGGCAAGTGATAAGATAAGATATTCCTTTATTGTCCCACATGGGGAAATTTCATTGGTGCAACGCAGGTAGATACAGAGGTAGATACAGAAGAACAGATCACTTATAGGAAGTCTGAAAAACACTTTCAGTAGAAGATCTCCTATAAATAAATAAAAACTCCCATAGAACCTGCTCACGTGGGCCCCCGTCGGGTTGCCTCGGCTGGCGCCTAGCAGCTGACTTTGTAAAGTTAATAAACCAAAGCCATGGTCCAACATTAAACTCCATTTACACCACGAGAAAAGCGACACGACTCGGACGCACGTCTGCTGCCACTTGGTCACCAGTTTGGCAGTGTGCTTTGGGTCATTGTCCATTTGAAAGACCCATTTGTGCCTAAGCTTTAACTTTCTTGCAGATGTCTTGAGATGCTGTTGTGAATACTTAATATTTTATTTAACTGCTACTGAATAAAAATGCACTTTACACTTCTTTTGAATTCATTTTGAATTTTGCACGTAAAAATGTGGTTAATCGTGATTAATCAGGGAAATAATGCGATTAATCGCGATTAAAAATGTTAATCGTTGCCTAGCCCTATAATTAATTAATAATAATACTCTTGCCTTTAAACTGAAGGACTTGGGTCAAAGGTTTTTGATATCCATCCACAAGCTTCGCACAATAGTTGGCAGGGATTTTGGCCCATTCTAGTGTAATTGAGCCAGGTTTGGAGGCCGCCTTGCTTGCACATGCCTTTTCAGTTCTGCCCCTAAATTTTCGTTTGGATTGAAATCAGGGCTTTGTGATGGCCATTCCAAAACATTGACCTTGTTATCCTCAAGCCACTTGGTCACCAGTTTGGCAGTGTGCTTTGGGTCATTGTCCATTTGAAAGACCCATTTGTGCCTAAGCTTTAACTTTCTTGCAGATGTCTTGAGATGCCGCTTCAGTATTTCCACATATTGTTCTTTTTTCATGATGCCATCTATTTTGTGAAGTGCATCAGTCCTTCCTGCAGAAAAACAACCCCACAACATGATGCTGCCACTGCCATGTTTCACTGTTGGGTGGTGTTCTTAGGCCTGAGCGTGTCCTCCTTTTTCCTCCAAAGGTAACGGTGATCTTTTTGGCTAAACAGCTTAGTTTTAGTTTCATCAGACCGCACAATATGTCTCCAAAAAAGAAGGCTTTTGTCCTTATAATCGGACTTTAATGAGTTATGTTTTGAGTTCTGCTTCCTAGCAGAGTAGCCTTTCAGCCCCATTTACAGGACCTGTTTCACTGTGGATAATGATACATTTTTACCAGCTTCAGCCAGCAACTTCACCAGGTCTTTTGCTTTCAACAGGATTTGTGCAAGCCCACAATTCTATTTCTGATATCCTGGCTAATTTCTTTAGACTTTCCCATTTTGTTACAGAAAGAGTGTTTCATCCACAGATGTACTCAAATGTATGTATGTATGTAGTGTATTCATTCTCATTTTGTTGGGTCATTTTAGTGTATGCACTTCTGACTGAGGGGAGAGTAATAAAAAATTGTAAAAGAAAATCTTTATATCATTATTATTCTGGTATAGCACTTTTTTTTTTTTTTTTTTTTTAAATTCTAACAGACCTAAAACAGGAAAGATTTATTTGGTTTATTACACACACACGCACGCGCACATTCATTGCACATCTTCATATCCAGACATTTGGACCATGCGTATTTCATTTAAAGTGCTACATTTGAATCACTGACACCTGTTTGTCCTACTGAGACCCCAGGGGCCGACGTCAGAAGGCGCTACAGCAAACAAAGTCTTTTCCACACGCATAATCTGCTCGTTTGCACCAATCCACCTTTGGGACGTTCTAATGGGAGAGTATTTTTTGGGTACAACAGAGGAAAAAAGATGCTGGTTCACTAACCAGTGAGGAGTGGAAAGAATTCTGGCGGTTATGAGAGGCAGTTTGCTGCAAGAGTAGTGTCAGACAGGCTAATGCCATGTACAGCAGGTTTTATGGTAATTGCCCATGTAAGAACGACTCTGTAAATGGGAGACAAATCTTTATGAAAGCTGGATTTGGTTAAGGAAAATGATTTAAAGGGTTTTCTGTGGCCGGTTTTAAAGGCACACCTAGGGATTAGTGATTGCTCAATTGCAGAGTTTAGCACATGGCATTTTTATACACCGCTAAAAACATTATACCATAAATGGTGTTGATAGCAAATGAAAAATGCGCTTTACAGTGCAGAAAATACTGAAAAGAAAAAAATACATATAATACTTGTGTGGTTAACACACTTTTCAGGGAGTGATACAAAAAAACATTATTCATTCAGTCAGACTAGATTTAATGTACTTGTATGGGCTAATAAAACATGTCCGCCATCATGTGTCTGTGACCGCTCTGATAAGCATTCATTAGTGTCACACTATTGATTGTGATGCCCATGAACAGACATTGACAGAAATAGAAAACCCTCTGCCTGCTGCTACAACTCATACACTTGGCCGAATCCAAACGTTTCGTCAAATCCAACGTTCCATACAAATGAATGGTGAAGCCCATCCCTCTATTGAAGAATATAACATTATACCTATGTCATTTATATTCTCCCCTCACCGGTAACAAATAAAAGAGGATTCGTACCAGAAACAAATTATCATCAGAAATTAGAACTTAAAGGAATAATAGAGGATTTTTCGGCGATTTGAGAACCCAAGCAACCAATTAAAAAATGCGCATGCGCACGCTCACCCCCCACCCTCCTGTTATTTCCAAGAGGCCGCCTACCATCAAACCTTGTGCGGAAGCACGCAACAGCGCCGCTGATATACGTGCGTTTGTTTATTAGCGCGCATCGCATTTCTCGTTTCCGCAGATTTCCGTCTCTTCTGAGCTCGAACACAGTCTTTCTCGGTCGTCATTTTGTACTATACACTGAAGGAACTCGCTAAACACACCGGCATATCAACCACGCATGCGCAGCCAGGGAAACGTGCTGCTATCCTGGGAAAGAGCCAGAACGAGCCTGCAGGTGTGCAGTAGCACACAGGGAATGATTGACATGTGGGAGAACTACTTGGCAAGGAAGTAGTAGTAAGGAAATGAGACACAAATTGCTCGCCAAAAATCCTCTATTATTCTTTTAAAGTTAGACTTTAGCTCAAATGCCAGTTTTACACTCTAATTATCATCTAAAATAAAACACCAGAAATAAAAACATAATCAATGAATTTGAACGATGCTTTGACCTAAATGTTGACAAAAGCTACTGGAATATTCATCTTTCTTTTTTAGGATTAATACTAATTCTAAATCTTAACCTTTCTCAGTTACTAAGCATGAGCCTCGAACCCTGTATTTACTAATAATATGCCTATGCCAAGAACACAGAAGTATGCAATGCTGGAAAACAAACCAAGGTAAAGGGAAAATATACAAACTTCACATACAACAAAGGCCCAACACAGTCAGGGAATCAAAACAGTGCTTCTTGTTATAAGGTGCTAACTAATGGTCTGTGTTTATATTGCCATTTAAAAGGTTGACAAGCTTATGATGGTGCTACATTACAGGCAATTATTCATTCAGTTCAGGACTATTCTGATTCTGAAGATAAATTGCTATCTAATCAAAATTGGAATTGGACACAACTAACAATTTACAAACACTGGAAATTTTGAAGTATTTTTATTATTACAGTTATATAGCGCTTTTCCCCCAAGGTATTCAAAGAGTTTTAAAGGCATTGTGGATGTCTTGCTTAAGGACATTTCCTATAGCTTCTCACTGTGCCACCTGGTGTTCCAGCAGTCTTCCATCCATGTACTAACCAGGCCTTGTCCTGCTTAGCTTCCAAGAGCTGACAAAATCGGGTTTTGGCAAACAGGTATGGCCACATACAACAAAATATCCAATCTCATTCTGAATAAATACTGCTAACCCTGTGGTTTAGATCTGTAAAACATGTTCTGAAATATATGCGATTCTTTTATTAGTTTGTCACTTCATAGGTCACTTCAGTCATTTTGCCAAATCTCCTGGATGTATTTAAAATGTGAACTTTGAACAATATTCCATAATTAAAACAAAAATAAATAAAATCATTTCATACCTTCATAACAGGCAAGATGTGAAGTGTCTTGTCCAAGCACAAAACAGCAGTTCTGACTGGAGCTGAGGTCCAATTGTAAACTTTCTTATCAGAAGACTGCTTTAGCTTAGCGGTGGGTGGTATTGACAAAAATGTATGTATAGGATACACTCAATATTCTAATCTACCTATCACCAAAACAACAACTGCATTATTACAATTTGTTTTGATACATTTCCCACCAGTACTCTTGCCACTCTTACCGTGTCGCTGATTATACTTGGAAACATGACTTATAACTCCTTCCAAAACAATTTAAAGTACTTCACTTCTCTCATGTAGGCAGACTACAGTACAGGCTCTTGGAGAGAAGCCATGTTAGACTTCCCTTGGGAAAGTAGTCCAGGCTAAACACATGTTGTGGCGCGAGCCTTGCAGACCTTTCACTTATTGTTTGTGCATTGTTCCTGCTGCATGCAAGCAGCCAGAACGCAAACAACCTCTCACTCCTTTCCTCTGCTCTCTTTGTGCCTTGTAATTTGCCTGACTGTCCCACGCAGCGGCCACATCACAGCTCTGCGCTCGCCCCTCTGACTCCGCCAAAACATCGCATGCCTCGGACCTGCACCACAGCACGGAGCAGCGGACGTCCCCTCTGCTCTGGCAGACTGCAATGACCTCACTGCTAAACAAGATTCTACTGACCACAAGACACCAATGGTAAAAATGGTCACATTTATATAGCGCTTTTCTATCGTCAAGGCACTCAAAGCGCTTTACATCAAGGAACCAGTCACCCATTCACACACACATTCACACCCCAGATATACGCAGACACTGGGGGGCGAGTTGGGTTAAGTGTCTTGCCCAAGGACACAACGGCAGTATTCACATGAGGCAGCTGCGATCGCACCGCCAACCAGCGGGCCAGTGGATCTGACCGCTCTGACCGAGCGGGGAGTCGAACCGCCGACCTTCGGATCAGAAGACGATAACTGTTACCAAACACGAGTCAAATCATTTTTAAAAAGCAAACAATAAAGAGTCAAGCGAGCAGTTGGTAAAGGTCATTTGTATCTAAAAAGTTAATTAATAGATAAAAAATACAATTTTAGCCAAATATTTTGTTTTGTTTTGATAATGTGACCACTTATATATGTTAAGAAATAAAAATGATCTGAAAGTAACTGCATTAGATACAGAATTACTTTTATTACCAAAAGAAAATACAATAAATATTTTTCTCAGCTTACATTTTAGCTTCATTTCCCCTCACAATGTATGCTCCTGTACACTTTTACAAGTGAGCTGAATATTGAACAGTGACTGTACAAGGAGGATTTGACAGAACAGAGTTGAGCAGTTTGATGGCGACAGCAGAATGATTTCCGGTGTCTCAGTGCAGCAGCGTGGCAGTCCTCCTGCAGCTGACCAGCACATTATGACAGTGAGCTCCTTCTCCACAACATGTCCGGCCTCCTTCATGATCTTATTGAGTCTATCCATGTAGGTTGTATTGTATATCAAAAGCTCTTGGATATACAATATTTTGTTATGTATTTCACAACAAGAAACATATTTCTAATTATTAGGAAATATGACACTAGTGTTTGTTGTCCAGTTTCACCATGACATGTTAACTACAGTTTTGAACTAAATCATAAATAAATCATCATTTTGTAATGTTATTCTGTAATATTTATCTAAAATTGATGAATAATAGAAAGTCCTGTTCAAAACTACATAACTAATAAGCCCTGCCTCTTTGCATTTGTGAAGAGTGGCTTCTAAAATGTCATATTTTAAAAGCCTACATGTGTACAGTAATTTTTGGCCTTTAAGCCGCAACTTTTTCCCCCACACTTTGAACCCTGCGGTGTGTCCAATTTAAAGATTTTTACTGGCAAACGGCCACGCTATGTGTTTTATTATAATCAGACTCATATTCACGGAGAAATGAGTCTAATGAGGAAGAGAATCTGGACACGGCAAAACGCAAAGACACAGGTGGAGAGCGGACATGCGATATACGGCAGTCTGCAGTTTAGAACCACCCGCAGTGAAATTAGTGAATTAGTGAAATTTCTTGGCTAGATATGACTCACTACCATTGATATTTCTGTGTAAATATCTCACGTTACAATGCAACACTCACTCAATAAGATGTGAAGACACAGACACAGGTAAATCAGCTCACACAGAGTAATCAAGGACAGAGGGGACAGTAGGGACAGCTGTGATGTGTTTTCTGTTTGTTAGACGTCAAAATGCTGTGTGTTTTACTTGAAACGAAGTGTAGTATAAGTGTTAATATCTCATGTTACAACGTGGGCACCTCATGCATTTCGTGTGCGCAGCTTTTATTCAGGAGTGCTGTATAGCCCGAAAAGTACGGTAATAATGCATTTCACTTGTAATATGCTTTATAGGCAAAGCCTCTCATAGCGCTATACTATGTAATTATTCATCTATTCCACACCAGGTGGTGGTGGTAAATTACTATTGTAACCAAGCTGCCCTGGGGCAGACCGACAGAAGCGAGGCAGCCAATCTGCACCATCAGGCAGGCAATTTAACTGCCAATCACATAGTTGGAATAGGCCCTCCTACCAACAGAACTTGGTTCAAGCGGGAATCAAATCTCCGACATTTGGGTTGGTTGATGAGTGCTCTAACCATTGAGCTACTGCTGCCCAGTTCATGTTTCACTTGGAGTTATTATTTTTCAAACGATCGCAACTAAGTACAAGAATGTGGGTAGGGACAGGGGGAAGGGAAAACTGGGATTTTCTCAGCACTGGAGCCTCAGTGGCAGGACAATACAGGGTTACTCAAACATGCATGAATGTATAAAACTTTCTGGTGCACACCCTTTAGGGGATAAAATATTTATCTATGCCATAAACGATTACTGTTATTATAATGCCTTTTACTTTTAGTGCCAGTGTCATTGAAATAGGCTTTCTCTGACTAATTGACAGTATTGATTAATACAGGGAGATTAAAATGGAGACCAGGCCTCACAGATTCATGGCTCTGCAAGTATAGTGCTCCTCTCCTCTCAGCTGCGCAGACAGTGGGAGGGTCAGTGTTATCTGTCTGCAGTGGGACAGCGGTGAACTGGTGCTTTATGTTAAACTATCATTGCGTGCATGATTCACATTTACCATGCACAGAATCATATGCATGCTATCAAAGCGTAAAGGAGGCGTTATGTGCCCAGAACATATTATACTTTTAAAGCAGGGGAGTTTAAACTCGGAAAGGAGAGACAGGGGAGCGTGGAGAGGGACAGAAGTGCAGAGGTGCAAGTAGGGAGAAAAGGTTGTGGTGGTACAGGGAGAGCCAAAGTCGTGGCTCGTCCTATACTCAAGGCAGACGAGTGTGAGATCAGGGCACAGAGGAAACAGGCTGTCCTATGCTACGCTGCTGCTTTCTTTTATGTAGAGATTAACCCTGTGTTGAGTATTTGTTTGTTGCTGAGCACTCGTAAAGTGTGCACAGCTGCTCTGCACTATGTCCCCTATAAGAGTACAATAAAGTCAGCCTTCATAAAACCAAACAATGACGACTATACTGTGGCTTGGTTGGTCTTCATATTCTTACAACCCTGCTACATTCTGAAGTCTTCTGTAGGATGTAAACTTGATAAAGCGTGCCCTTTTCACTTCCTCAGTGTACATCAGACCCAGGCACTCGTGTGAGACCACAGAGGCATCAGTCATCCATCATCCAGACTATTACCACACTGAAACGTTGTGACCGCAGATGTGGAGGCGGCACGTGGTGAGGCTGGGCTAGAGCACCCAGGCAGGGGGAAGCACAGGCACAAAGCAGGGGCCCGGGCACAGAGTAGGGCCAATGTTTGAAGGTATGCCACAGATGTGGGCTAAGCTTGTCAGACGCATGCACGGTCACACACTGGGAACTGAGATCCGAGCCGGCTGCACTTTTTTTTTTGTCTCATAAGATTTATGGATGTCACACTAGAAGACATGATGAATTAAAAGTTGGACAGAACACTTGTGCGGTAGCTCACAATCAATCTTAGCAACAAAGTTTGTTTGTGTGAATATCAAGCTTTAGGCTCCGAGTGATTAAAGTCACCGCAGCTTTACCCGTTAGTGGAGGCTAGCATGACATTACAGCGTGACATGCCAGCGGCGTTTTTGCTTCTGTAAAAGTTTGTAAATGAACGTGAAATTAAGTGATGAGGTATTTTTCATTGCAGAGCTCCTCTGCTGCAATTTGAGGTGCACTTGTTATTACATTTTTGAAAGAGATGCGTCTACGATCAAACAGCGAGCAAGATTCTAAAACAGGTTTGATTTAAATCGTAGCTCGTCTTTGGTCGTATGATGGATTTAGGGCCCTGTCCCAATACCTGCAATACTATACACTTGACTGAAGTGTGCCTTTTCTTGTAGCGCTAGCACAACTCTTGTTAGTAATCTTAAATATTTATACAAATTTGGGTTGTTGGAACACTTTATTCTTCTCCATGTCTTTGTGTCTATATATGGCACAATATAATTCCTAATGTCTATATTTGTTCTTGTTGTTGTTTAACAGTGGAACAGAGACATCCTGTTCTACATTCAAATGAATGAGTTGCACAGAGGTTCATTAGTAGCTTTCCCTCGGTTGCCAAATGTTTCTATGACAATGGAACTATTTCATGCTCAAAGTCTTTCCAATCATCGCCAAAAGATCATTAATACATGCCTAGTGGGTGAAGTGCCTTGCTCAAGAATACAACCTCACTATGCATTATGGTCAGTGGTACTTTGGGCCTGAAGCTGGGACCAACCATGTACAATGGGGACTTAAAGACATATAAAACAATTACCAAAATTGTTCCATTACCATATGCAGTATACGTCCTAAATTGTACTTATGAGACAGGTGAAGTCGGCATGTCCCCATATGTTACTCTGAACCTACCTGGATTAAAAGTGTATGCTGGATCCAAAAGTAAAAATTACTCAAATAATCTTACCTATATAACTACCTTTCTCTATAGATGTATACAAGTAAAATAATTACTGATTTAAATAAAATACAAAATACTGTATTTTAAAATATCTCAGTAACCCAGTGTATTTGCACTGACTTAATGCAGTGTCAAAGCTTTTTCCCTCTCAAACAGGGTTTTACTATGTGCAAAACGCTCATCCTTTTGCACATTTACGCCAAATTCTGTTGCGACTTGTTACTGTACAGCTGAATGATGCCAATCCACTACAAAGCCTCAGGATGTGGAAGATAAAATACAACTTCGCCCTCCACCAGACAGTGATATCATCTTTCCATCGCATCACTTTCCCCTCGTTCTTCTCATAACAAGCTGATTATTTTTTATGTGTTATAAATCAGGAGCAGAATCGCAGCTTGCTCTTGGGCCGTATCGGTAACTCTCCTTCTTACTTGTTATTGTGTATGTCCGTCTCGAAGAGGTGCTTGGCGATGAAGTGGTACTCTACGCCGTTACTCTCCTGGTTCTTTTTAGGACGGCTCGTGTCTGGAAGAGAGAAGGGGGAGGTGATCAGGTCCAAACCCAGACGCTCTGACTCAGTGTTGGGGCAGAACATTTGATCTTAGCCCCTTATTAACACGAGTGGAGTGTGCAGGAATGTGCCAACCCTTGTGTATGTACTTGTGTAATGGTCCTATAAAATGCAACTCTGAGCTGACATGAGGTTTACGGTGTTAAGAGAAGTAGCGCTCCGTTCTCGCAGGTAATTGAGTTCTTGTTAAGATCAAGCTACAGCTGCTGTAAAGGTGCAAGTGTGCGTGAAGAGAGGCAGTGCGGCACATGTAGGGGACGTGTGAGGTAGAGCTAGGAGCGGAGCGAGAAGGTCAAAGAAACATGCTCCACAGGGCGAAGGTCAGAGGTTGTGAAATCACTGAGGAGCACAACGACAAGCCAACATAAATTGTTAAAACTTTTATCACTTACAAAACTATTATGTTGCGTCAAGAGAGCTTCGGTTTGTCTGGTTAGTGATTGCAGCACAGACATGATTAAAACTGGTCAAATGTGGTGATGTAAGAGACTTTATAATCCTTGTGTGTGTTAACAAGTTGAACACATTTCACTGGTAATAACAACCCTGATGTTGGAATGACCTGATAAGAAAAGGTCTTGTTCTGTGACACCAAGGTTCCAAAATTAATACCTATTCACTAGAATATATTTAAAGGACTAATTTTAAAGAACCGCTCCCTACCTGGAGAGGGCAAGCCAACCATGACCTCAGATTTTGAGGTGCTGATTTTCACCCCAGTGCATGTGGCAGGTTCTGGTTTAATAAAGCCATCAGGACAACATAATCTGCGAACAGCAGAGATGAGATCCGTACCCAAACCGGACGGACACCTTCCGACCCCTGGCTGGTCTTAGAAATTCTGTCCATAAAATGATGATAATAATGAACAGAACCGGGGACAAAGGGCAGCCCTGGCCTTGGCTTTTTGAAACTGATTAAAAATCTCCCTTGGGTTATGTCCTGGACATAAGGTTTCATGTTCATTTAAAACCACATAGAGCTTCTAGAATGTTAATAATTATGTTTGAAAACCTTTTACAAATGTACTGTGACATTTACATATATATCACTATGATCAAGGGCCCTGCTGTTGGGTTAACACGGTAAGTTCCTAAATTGCTTCATTTTTTAATGTGCCTGATGGTAAGTCACGCAAAGAATCAAAATTGCTTGAATGGAAGCGATGAAAGTTTACAAAAATGTCAGAGGTCAGTGGTTGGACAATGTAACTTTTCCTTTTCTAAATCTTTCACCCTGACAGCTTGACCATGGAGTTGGGCTTTCCTGTCTGAGTGCTTAGTTTCCCACCGCAGAGACCTCGTCCTAGCTGTGGAGGAGCTCTGTCGTCCGCCCTGCTCCACACGCTGCTCCTGCGGGCTTCATGGAAAACCAATGGAGTGATTTATACGATGTGTCACTCGCTTGAGGGGTAGACACGGCCGTAAATCCAAATGTTGTGGAGAAGACACTGAGGAAGATCAATGGTTGGCTGTCATCGGAGGCAGACACCATTGGGGAAAAACACGGAGGCACGGCTACAGTGGACAGATAGCACACTTGTCTTCCATTTAAAAAGGAGGAGCAGTGCCCAACAGAGTCCTGGGAGGAACACTGTCTGGTGAAGTTAAAGACTGATATGACAAAACACCATTTTCCAAGCTTTGCAGCAAAAGGAGTGTGGATGTTTTGGGTTTGTAATTTAACGTTTAATGAAATATTGATAAATCACTAATATGAAATGTCTCACTGTTAATGTGGCGGTTTATGGGGGCCAAACCATGTTTAAACAATAAAGCAAACAATATTGAAAATGATACCGTAGGAGAGTAGGAGAGTAGTTTATGGTCACTGGGTTGAAAAACGATCCTCCTCATTTAACTCAGTTCAGTCGCCTGGACAGTTATTGTGCTGGCTTAGGTAGAGATTAATGTGTTCAATATTTATAACACATTTTTGAAATCTATCTAAAAAAAAAAAAAGAGCGCACATGCCAAGCTCCATGTGTAGCCAGCCACAGTGTTGTGAGTTTGAATCCCGACTGACAATTCCCTGCATGTCCTCCCTTCTCTCTCAGCCCTGTTTAACGCTAAGCTGCCCTGTCTAATAAAGCCTACAGGCCAAAAAATGTGTCCACATATTAGATTAAAAAGATATATATACATACTGAGGGGATTTTGGATAGCTTATTTAGTATACAATTTAAGTTAACATAACGGTCAAAAAAATGACATAACTTTTAAGTATATACTGGTCAGAAAGCGTCTGGGCTGCATTAAACACTGCTACACAGGTCACATTTGAAAACAATTAAGTATCGCAGTGGAAAAAGTCTGCCATAGATTGCAGTGTAATAAAAGCAACATTGCGGGTGTCAGCTCTGTGAATCAAATAAATCTATTTGAGCGCATGGCATGTTACAAACACCGCAATTAATATCAGGGGACCCCAAATTTCCTTAAACCTATTTACAGTTTGACTCAAAGCCCATATGGCAACTCTGCAATTATATGTGCCACTGCCTGGTTTCACTGCGGAGCGTGAAAGATTTATTTGTCTCGGCGTGTTGGCTTAAGCTACTGCCGAAAAAGTACAACGCAGTCTGAGGAAAATCAAGAGGGAGACGTGTTGCCAATGAATGAAGCAGTGCACTGGCAAAGAGCTGTCTGTCCATCACCGAGCCATCATTAACAAAAGACAGAGGCTCAATTTACCTGTCCACTTTATTAGGTACACCTGTTCCACTGATGGATAAGAATTTAACTGCCAATCACATAGTTGGAATAGGACAAATATAAAGAGAGTTGCAAAGAAAAAAGATAGGTGACGCAACAACTTTGAATCTAGATGGCAAATATCATTCTTATTTTAAGGCCCAAACTTAACTCGACTTGAACAACCAAAATGCTTTTGCGTAGTAAAGTAAAATCTGTTTAGCACCAGTACTGATTGCAAAAGCAGCTTTTAGGGTCAAAATGAGACTGCTGTGTGCTGTATGCATCTAAATAGTGTTTTATTTTCCATAAAACCGGAAGGATGCTAGGAATGCATTAGTTAAGTGAGCAATAACTTTGCAGCAAACAGTTTAAAATTAACTAGATTTTCACATTTATAAGACCGGTACAGAACATCTTTGAGAATAAAAATCATAAGCTTGAGTCGAACGGCCTTTTCTATAGAGAGTTCCAAGATGGCACTGATGGACTAGGTGGCTTCGCACTCTCTGCTGTTATTTTGGTCAATAACTCCGCAAACACCAAAAAATACATAAATACATAATTGAGAGCTGTCACAATTCAAACAAAGCAATGAAAGGAAAAAAAAATAAAAAAATCAGTCAACCATATTTGACAGATTGCAACCTATGAGAGAATCTAGCATGTCAAGTTAAAGTTAGCTTGGAGGCTCCAGAGAGCAGGTCTCTAGGCACAGGTCCTACAGCGTTGGGCCCCTACATCACAGGCACAACAGGCAGAGAAGACATGCGCAAAGACATATAGATAAGATAAGATAATCCTTTAATGTCCTCACAAGGGGAAATTTTGTTGTTACAACGCAGTAGAACAGGAGGAAAGTACAGATTATAGGAAGTTTCAAAAACACACTCTTAATAGAACTCTTATAAACAAAACAAAAAACTCTTAACAAAAACTCCTCACCTATCTTAATAGGGAATAGAGGGGGGGAAATAAAATAAAATAAATAAAAAATAAAAAGATAAAAATAAGAATAAGATAATAATAATAAAATAATGATAATAGAATAAAATAAAATAAAGTAAAAATAGCTAGCACAAGACTAGGTAATACTATTAGCAGGGAGGTAAACCGAATAAAAACAAAATAGAACACTCTTGTTTACAGGTATTGCACATGGTTAATTCAGTATTGCACATGAATATGATGGTATTGCACATGGTTACATCAGTATTGCACATGTTCAGGGCTACCAGTGTTTGTTGTAGAGTCTGACAGCAGCAGGAAGGAAAGACCTGCGAAACCTTTCCTTCACACAGCGAGGGTGGATCAGTCTCTCACTGAAGCTGCTCTCCAGAGCGGACAGAGTGTCCTGCAGGGGGTGACACTCATGGTCCAGCATAGATGTGAATTTAGCCAGGACCCGTCTGTCCCCCACCAGAGCGCAGCCCAGGACGGAGCTGGACTTCTTGATGACTTTGTACAGCTTAGTAACACTGGAACAAGTAATGGCTGCGCTTCTAGCAATGCAATGTGAGATGGCTTCAATAAAAGTACTGATGGAGGTGAAATACTGAATTGACATGGCGGAGGCGGACATTGGAGCCGAAGCGATGTGGATGGATGCGGCCAGCGGAGCGTCTGAGCTCAGAAAAGACAGACAACTGAGGTGAAGCTTTTGCAGGTGAATAATTAATCCATCAAGAGCAAACTTTTGGACCATGAGCCGGAGAATGAGGAAAAGGACGGTCACATTTGTGAAGAGCTCAAGAGAAGAAGACTATGATATTGTTTTGTTTTCCCAGACACTTTGATGGTGACAAACAAAGGTAAAAAACACTTACTTCACTACAGCAGAAGTGCTCCTAAAGAAAATACAAAGCACGGAGCAAAGAGGAAAAAAATCCAGGATGGGGTACTGTATATGGACTTACTGCAAGTAATTTACACTTTGGTTTAGCAAGATAACCACTATGTAACATGTTGGCATTATTGATCATGGTGCTAGGCTTATTTGGAAGGAGCTCCATAAAATAGTCTAATGCATTTACTGTTTCTTATTGCACATAATTGAGTGCTAGATGAGGGTGATAATTGAGACGATTACTGTCATCAAAACAGCAGTAGAGCGTGGAGGTTTGGGGAGGAGGTGTATCCAGTCCTTACTCGTGTGGATTAGTGCCACTAGGACGCGAGGTGGATTTCCCTGTAAGGCCCTTCCTTAGGAATGGTTTTCTCTCCAGTTTTCGATAATTTATTTGATTGGGTTTTGTGGTTCATTGCAGGTTTTTGGCATGGATAATTTTGTTTTTCAGTTTCCCTTTTTTGTGCTTTGTGCTTAAGTAGTTCTTGTGTTTGTGTTGTGTTTGACCAGAGTTTCATATTGTTGGCAAAATACTGGAAATTGAAAACAATGAATCCAATGGCATCTGAAAAGTAACAAGTATCTGCTTTTAATGTTAATAACGAAAACAAATTTAAAAATATATATAATATATACTTTAAAGAAACCCATCTAAATGACCTAGAACATAAAATACTAACTACATTTGGTTAAAATAAACTGTATTATTCCTCATACAAATGTAAACATAAAAGGGGAGTGAGTTGCAATACTAGAGCTACTTTTAATCACTTTTCTCCATGGTTTGAGCTAATACTCTAAATACAGCCACAAAATTAGGCTATTAAAATAATTGGATTAGAAAATATTGATAATTGTTAACTTTGACAAATAAGCCTACATAAGTTTAATCATTGCAATATGACAATAATTGATCCTCGCTAAAATATATCTTCAGCCGCATAGGCTGATAAATATATAAACAATTAATAAAAAAAATGCTTCAGAATTCAATTGAGAATCGTTTTTGAATAAAATCCCCCAAAATCTGAATCGCATCACCAGGAACTTCAAGATTCACACCTTTACCCTAATCGTGTTCCTCTCTGGCCGTTGTTCATCACATGAAACAGTTTGCCTCTGTGACAGAAGCAAGTTAGTAGTGTGCCGAGTTAGTAGTGTGCTAAGTTGCAGGGGGCTAAGTTAGCAGGGGGCTAAGTTAGCAGGGGGCTAAGTTAGCAGGGGCTAAATTAGCAGGGGGCTTAGCAGCATGCCAAATTAGCAGCGTGTTAAGTTAGCAGTGGTTAGCTGCAGTCTCTTACAGTTTTTCCTTTATCAAACTTCCTCTCTTCTAAAGACATGATCATTCTCCAATATTTCAGATGTACAATGCTTTAGAGGAGCAATATTAGTCTCGAGTTGTGCATCTCTCCAATTCTTTGCCTTGTGCTGTTGTGTTTAGATATATTGTGCAGCCCTAGTTTTGATCTCCAGACCACCCTCATATTCTCTGTACAAGGTACATTTTATTGTCACAAAGGAAACTTTTGTTTCGCTGTGCCTGTGGTCTGATACAAAAAAAGTAACCAGTGGAAACCTACCAAGGCAGAGGGAGAACATGCCCCCTCCACTCGGAAGGACTACTCACCAACCCTCAAACTCAGTTTGGGTCGCGGGCCGAATTTTGACGTTCAGACAAGGTCGCGGGCCGAACATAAGGCTGCAGCAGTGTCACTCTGTCATGTTCATACTTTATTACACTCTGACCTGTGTTTTTACCTGTTGCCCCTGATCTGTCCAGGTTTTGCACTGGTTTGGATGTGTTCCTCACAGAGCGGTCATCACAGAGGTTCGTTTTCTTGTTTTTAGCTCCGCATTAGCGCCGCTTTTAGCACAGCTCTAACGTCCACAAAACCATCTCCCTTCTTTATTTCACGTGTTCCCAAAATTCACAGGTCTTTTTCCTTGCTCAGACCTCTACTCAAGCCTGTAAAGTGCGCAACGCGCGCACTTCTAAGACCTTGGCACTTGCACCGGCAGTACACACAGCAGCGCGGGGAGGGGTTGCAGCTGCAAAGGATTGTGCGGCTTAAAGTTCTAGCAATAAAAACGCTATACATCTATCGGAAATTAATAAATATAAACTAGATATGTTCGGCGGGCCAGATTAAATCACCTGGAGGGCCGGATATGGCCCCCAGGCTGTATGTTTGACACCCATGCACTAGATCTTACCTTTTTACAGTAAGGTCAATAAATAAGGCTATGAGTGAGTATGTAAGTGAGACGCCCATCACTCACACCTTGAGAGGGTCCACTACCACGTCTAGGCTAAACATGATTCAGCTAAAGTGCTTATGTTGATTTGTAGCTAAAAGCTTGCCGTGGACCGCTGTGCTGCTGGAATCCGATCTGGTGTGGAGAGCACTTGTGTGGGAGAGTATTTGGACGTCCCTGAGGAGTGTGGAGCAGAGTGTGAACGGATGCAGACAAGGAGCCAGTCAGCGCAGCCTCCTGACAACACCGCTGGGGGGGGCACTATGTGTTACAAGCCCACTCTTAAAGGCGCACTCTACAAACCATCATTAACAGCAACATATTATGCAAAATTCACTTTTTCAGAGCTCAGAAATGTTCTGCACCGTTTTTAAGTCCATAAAACATCAACAGACTTGTTTTGAGTATTTTGCGTTCATTCCTCTTGTCATTCATTCTGTTTATGAGGTTGCCTTCTGAGTGCTCACAAAACACCCAATTTCAATCTTCCCCGGATTAGAAATCTAAAAGTCTCAGGCACAGTTTTAAGTCTATAAACCATTGCCAGACTCATTCTGCTGTTAAATTAACTTCACTACTAATGCATAGCTCTGTTAGCATTCACATTGCCGATTCATAGGTCCGAAGTGTTGTGACACACTCATTGCTACTGCCATCTTGAGGACGGAAGCCGCCTGCTGCGCTGTGGGCTATGCCAACAAAAGTCTCAAAACAAAGGATTCCTTTTCTGTAACATTCCCAAAGATATTGTTTGTCGCCAGAAATTGATTCCTGTCATCAAAAGGGACCAGTGGACATAAAGAAATCACTCCACAGTGAGCAATGAGCACTTTGTTTTACTAGGTAGTCAGCAGGTGGCTAATGCTACTTTACACATTATTGCTAGGTTATGCTACTAAATATTAGCCTACTTGCATATAATTTTAATAAGCCTAATTTCCAACTGTCCAGGTGTTATATTTTAGGACCAGACTTTCCTGAACACAATGTCCATGCCCTTGAAAGCTTTGAGGGCTTGTCTGGTGCACAGAAGGCTTGGAGATGAGAAAATTTAGATATGTCCAAAGTCTACAGAAGTATATAGAAGTATATGTCCGAAAATGTTTTTGCTGCTTTTAACCGATGACTGCGTCTCGTCGGAGTAGATAAGGATCAGAGCCCAAAACCTTTGTCTTCTTTAAGGATCAACTCTTCTTGTTTTCAGGTTTCTTACTGGAGGTTCAAACTTCAGAGAGACAGTTGGATACACTGGATACTAATACTACAAGTGTCTCACTTGTGTCTTTCCCCTCGCAACTATCGCCTTCCACTTGCTCCACCATACTAAGTCACACCCATGGATGTATTATATTATCTGGATAGGGTACGCCCCCTCTGCCTCTGGCTCCAAATTGAGTAGTGGCCACTTCGCAGAATGCAGCCTTTTGGTCGGACCATTTCAGGAGTTCGGCCTCTAAAATTACCAAACATGCTAAATTGTTTTTAGTCTAAAAATAAAATAGAAGGAATTTCACTCTTCAACTGTTTCTAAAATACTTAAAAAATACATTTTTAACCTTCCGGTGAACGGTGTACGCGCACCGAGCGCGCACGTAACCCTCATGAACGAGCCTCGGGAGAACACGTGATGGAAACTAAAAACAAGCAGAAAAAAGTGACGAGACAAGACCACGATACACGTAAGTTGTGTTTGTATGTCATTCCTCACGTTTCACACATTGTTCCATATGAAGTGTAAAACAACGATTACACAGTTAACACGAGTTAACACAAGTTAACAAGAGCTAACACAAGCTAACGTAAGCTAAAGTTTAGCTACACAAAGATGCAACAACACGTCACGATGGCTCGTGCTTCTGCAAATAAATAACTAATTATTTCTCTTACTAAATGTTCTAAGAGACAAGAGGTTAAGCACAGATCAAGGAAAACTAGAGAAAGAAGGGAAATAAAGTGATGTTTGTATTATGTGCTATAAAAAACAACCAAATTCAAATATATATATTCAAATATAACCTGCTGAAATGGGTCATATCTTACATATATAAATGTAAAAGTGACAGTGCTGTACTTACAGGGGCTGAGACCACATTTGAGGTTTTATTACATATTTCATAATGACGTGTGCTGTGTTTAAACAGCAAAGCACACGCTTGTTTTCTATAGGAATGTCATGGATTTACTTCCATGGAATATGTAGAGATTTAGCAAACATGTGAGTTATGTTCTAATTTCTAAGGTTTAAACTTATGCATAAATAAATGACTTTTGGTTCTAGGTTTAAAAATTAATGTGAAAAGAGGAACTTTTGTGTTACAGAGCGAAATGTAAATCTGTCAATAACATATTCCAGCTTTTCTCTGTTAAATGTGCAGAATATATCAATGTTCTAATGAGTATCTTTCTCATCTTCAGAGTGCTGACCAGTGAGTTTAGTCTGTCTGTGCTGACCAGAGCTCTACAGGTCACTGCAGGTCACTACAGGTCACTACAGGTCACTGCAGACCTAATCACTGCAGACACAGAGTCATCTCAAGTAAACTCCTGACGACTCCAAAGCAAAAGGTATTTTAATTAAAGCCGCAAGCGGCATCCAACGGCCCTCGCGGGCCGCCGGCCTTCCGACTCTGCTCTCTGCATTTTACAGAGATGGCGCTAACGCAATTATCTAAGAACTAAGACAGCGACACATTGGACATGTGGACAACCAGTGCAAATGAACACAAATGTCGGTCAAATATGCAGCTCCAGCGCACAGAGACCGTGACACTTGGAATAAAAATATGGATAACTTTTGATGCTCCGCTTGTGTAGATTATTTTTCCCAAATATGAGCTTGATCGAGCTATTGCCCACAGAGGAGTTCATTAAAGTGTGAAGCATAAATGTGAACATTTCAAGGATTTGGCGTTTTTCCCATTTGTGACAGTATATTTGCAGCTCCACGGCACAGAGACCGTAGCACTTAAAATCAAAATATGGATAACTTTTGATGCCCCATTTGTGTAGATGATTTCCCCAAATATGAGCTTGATCGGGCAATCGGCCTAGGAGGAGTTGGTGAAAGTGTGAAGCGTGAAAATGTGGTCATTTTGGAGATTTCGCTGTTTTCCCATTTCTGACATATATTTGCGGGTCCGCCACACAGAGACCGTAGCACTTAGAATCAAAATATGGGTAAGTTTTGATGCCCCGCTTGTGTAGATGATTTTCCCCAAATATGAGCTTGATCGGACAATCGCCCTAGGAGGAGTTTGTTAAAGTGTGAAGTGTAAAAATGTGGTGATTTGAGCGATTCTACGATTTTCCCATAAGGATAACATGGGATGTTTCTGTCAACGCTACGGTTACGCCGTACAAAATATGACTTTGGCTCTCATACTTGTATGATCAGGATGGCAAATTAGAATTTAGTGCAAAATGTCATGTCATTTGGAAAAACTCTATTGTTTATAGGCCACTCTGAAGGCCAAATAGTCAGAATTCTGGGAAACGTTTGCGGCTCCGTCGCACAGAGACCGTAAAAGTTATCCTTAAAATTTGGATAACTTTAGATGCCCCACTTGTCTAGAGGACGTACACCGATTTTGAGGTTGGTGGGCAAAACGCACTAGGAGGAGTTCGTTGAAGTGTAAAACATAAAAATGTGGTAATTTGAGAGATTTGGTGGTTTTCCCATAGGGATAACATGGGAGGTTTCTGTCATCGCTACGACTACGCCGTAAAAATTTAGGCATTTTTGTGATTGGCTTTTGTGATCGGGACGGCAAAATAGAATTTTGGGTAAAGTTTAGACAATTTTGGTAAAACTAATTTTTGACCTTCAATGTTAATTTAAAGGTCACTCTGTAGGGGGCGCTATCGCGGCCATTTCAATTTTGTCAGCCTAAACTGGTCCAAACTAGAAAGTTTAACAACTGATTCAAATTTGGTCCTAATCGGACTGGTTTTGATCAAATGGGAGCAATTTTTAGATCTGCAATATTCCAAAATAAGTTGTCCAACTTTGCGGCTGCGCCGCACACAGACCGTTAAAGGTATCTCAAAAAATTGAATAACTTTAGATGTCCCACTTGTCCAGAGGACGTCCGCCGATTTTGAAGTCGGTGGGCAAAACGCCCTAGGAGGAGTTCGTCAAAGTTTGACGTGAACAAAATGACTAACACAGCGTATTTTCATTTTCAAAGGAAGATGGCGGCCATAGGGTAAGTCTGGGGGCGTGGCCACAATGATTTTTTTTGTTCGTCCTCACGAGAGGAATGCGTGTCCCGAATTTCGTAGCTTTACGCCAAAGTTGACCTCGGGGCGTCTCCCATAGGCGCAATGTATTTTGACTTTTGTCGGTGGCGCTGTCGCGCCATTTTTTAACGAAAAAAAAAAATGGCCCAGAAAAAATAAAATTTTTCGCCGATTCTGAATTTTGGGCAAAGTTTGGTGAGTTTTTGAGCATGTTCAGGGGGTCAAATTAGAGATCAAAGCGATGAAGAACAAGAAAAATTAAAGCCGCAAGCGGCATCCAACGGCCCTCGCGGGCCGCCGGCCTTCCGACTCTGCGCTTTCGACTTGATAAAGATGGCGCCCTTATTGTGTCTTGAATAAAAAAAGAACTTGACAGACAGCGACACATTGGACATGGCCAATCCAGTGCAAATGAACACAAGTGTCAGTCAAATTTGCTGCGCCGCCGCACAGAGACCGTAGCACTTGGAATAAAAATATGGATACCTTTTGATGCCCCGCTTGTGTAGATGATTTTTCCCAAAGTAAAGCTTGATCGAGCTATTGCCCACGGAGGAGTTTGTTAAAGTGTGAAGCGTAAATGTGAACATTTCAAGGATTTGGCGTTTTTCCCATTTGTGACAGTATATTTGCAGCTCCACGGCACAGAGACCGTACCACTTAAAATCAAAATATGGATAACTTTTGATGCCCCGTTTGTGTAGATGATTTTCCCCAAATATGAGCTTGATCGGGCAATCGCCCTAGGAGGAGTTCGTTAAAGTGTGAAGCGTAAAAATGTGGTGATTTTAGAGATTTCGCTGTTTTCCCATTTCTGACATATATTTGCGGGTCCGCCACACAGAGACCGTAGCACTTAGAATCAAAATATGGGTAAGTTTTGATGCCCCGCTTGTGTAGATGATATTCTCCAAATATGAACTTGATCGGACAATCGCCCTAGGAGGAGTTCATTAAAGTGTGAAGCGTAAAAATGTGGTGATTTGAGCGATTCTACGATTTTCCCATAAGGATAACATGGGATGTTTCTGTCAACGCTACGGTTACGCCGTACAAAATATGACTTTGGCTCTCATACTTTTATGATCAGGATGGCAAATTAGAATTTTGTTCAAAATATCATGTCATTTGGAAAAACTCTATTGTTTATAGGCCACTCTGAAGGCCAAATAGTCAGAATTCTGGGAAACGTTTGCGGCTCCGTCGCACAAAGACCGTAAAAGTTATCCTTAAAATTTGGATAACTTTAGATACACCACTTGTCTAGAGGACGTACACCGATTTTGAGGTTGGTGGGCAAAACGCACTAGGAGGACTTCGTTAAAGTGTAAAACATAAAAATGTGGTAATTTGAGAGATTTTGTGGTTTTCCCATAGGGATAACATGGGAGGTTTCTGTCATCGCTACGACTACGGCGTAAAAATTTAGGCATTTTTGTGATTGGCTTTTGTGATCGGGACGGCAAAATAGAATTTTGGGTAAAGTTTAGACAATTTTGGTAAAACTAATTTTTGACCTTCAATGTTAATTTAAAGGTCACTCTGTAGGGGGCGCTATCACTGCCATTTCAATTTTGTCAGCCTAAACTGGTCCAAACTAGAAAGTTTAACAACTGATTCAAATTTGGTCCTAATCGGACTGGTTTTGATCAAATGGGAGCAATTTTTAGACCTGCAATATTCCAAAATAAGTTGTCCAACTTTGCGGCTGCGCCGCACACAGACCGTAAAAGGTATCTCAAAAAATTGAATAACTTTAGATGCCCCACTTGTCCAGAGGACGTACGCCGATTTTGAAGTCGGTGGGCAAAACGCCCTAGGAGGAGTTCGTCAAAGTTTGACGTAAACAAAATGGCTAACTCAGCTTGTTTTCATTTTCAAAGGAAGATGGCGGCCATAGGGTAAGTCTGGGGGCGTGGCCACAATGATTTTTTTTGTTCGTCCTCACGAGAGGAATGCGTGTCCCGAATTTCGTAGCTTTACGCCAAAGTTGACCTCGGGGCGTCTCCCATAGGCGCAATGTATTTTGACTTTTGTCGGTGGCGCTGTCGCGCCATTTTTTAACGAAAAAAAAAATGGCCCAGAAAAAATCAAATTTTTCGCCGATTCTGAATTTTGGGCAAAGTTTGGTGAGTTTTTGAGCATGTTCAGGGGGTCAAATTAGAGATCAAAGCGCTGAAGAAGAACAAGAAAAATAATAATAATAATAATAATAATAATAATAATATTTTTAGCAAAAACAATATAGCCGTTTTTACTATAACAACAAATGATACATCGTTTGAAAGCTCTAAGCCTTCCCGATGCCGCCATGGGGTGGAATCATCATTACGAGCGCTTACGCGCTCGTCACTCCCTATTCCGTCGGGATGCCCCGCCCACTCCCCATAGACTTCCATTGATTTGAGCAGATACAAGCATGGCCCATGCCTGCGGCATGGATTCTCGCATACGGGACGATGCCAGGAGGGTTTTTGGAGGAATGCAGCGCTTCGCGCTGCTGTTGTCAACAATTAGTGAATGGGCTACGCCCATTCACTAATTGTTGACTATTTCTGTCATAGCAGGAGTAAGTATGCATGATCCATGCCTTCGGCATGGGCTAGTTCACTGTACTTGCCAGGGGCGACGGGGTACCAAACATGCGGGCTGCGCCCGCATGTTTGGTCAGACAGTTGCAACGCTGCCTTCGGCAGCGTTGCGGGAGCAATAGGCCCTCCCCCTGCTGGGGCTCGGGCCTAATAATAATATTTTTAGCAAAAACAATATAGCCGTTTTTACTATAACAACAAATGATACATCGTTTGAAAGCTCTAAGCCTTCCCGATGCCGCCATGGGGTGGAATTATCATTACGAGCGCTTACGCGCTCGTCACTCCCTATTCCGTCGGGATGCCCCGCCCACTCCCCATAGACTTCCATTGATTTGAGCAGATACAAGCATGGCCCATGCCTGCGGCATGGATTCTCGCATACGGGACGATGCCAGGAGGGTTTTTGGAGGAATGCAGCGCTTCGCGCTGCTGTTGTCAACAATTAGTGAATGGGCTACGCCCATTCACTAATTGTTGACTATTTCTGTCATAGCAGAAGTAAGTATGCATGATCCATGCCTTCGGCATGGGCTAGTTCACTGTACTTGCCAGGGGCGACGGGGTACCAAACATGCGGGCTGCGCCCGCATGTTTGGTCAGACAGTTGCAACGCTGCCTTCGGCAGCGTTGCGGGAGCAATAGGCCCTCCCCCTGCTGGGGCTCGGGCCTAATAATAACTTCTGCCTCGACTAAAAGTAAACAGTGTAGAATCAGTACTTTGAATTTATAAAATGTCTGTTTTGTTATGACCAAAAAAACTAAATGATAATTGTTCTTCAAAAGAGCCACTGCTGTGTCACGTGTCTGTAAAACAGCTTCAGGACAAACATATGAAGTGTATGTTATTTGACTTGTATAATCTATACATATGAAGTGTATGTTCTATGACTTGTATAATCTAAAGTTGTGACATGTTCTGTTTGTCTCTCAGTCAAACGATGGAGCTGAACGGAGGAGTTTAGTGAAGTACAGAAGACTGCGTAGCCATGGAAACAAAGTCTTGTTAAATACTGAGATATTCAGTATTTAACACAATAATGTCACATTCATGTGCATATAACTGATGTAAAAAGAGTGTTTATTTTACCATTATTATTAGTATTATTTTGTCTTACGCTGTTTTTATTTTATCTTTATCTTTATTTTACCCCTCCATTCCTTATTAAGGTATGAGAGGTTCGGTCTATAGGAGTTTTTGTTCATAAGAGTTCTTCTATTAAGATCGATCTATTAAGAGTGTTTTTTAAAATTCCTATAAGTTTTCTGTCCTTTTCCTCTGTATCTACTGCGTTGCAACAACAAAATTTCCTCATGTGTGGACAATAAAGGAATATCTTATTTTATTCAGTTTGTTCTATTTCACTTATACAGGTTGTTTTATCATTGTTAATATTTTTATGTTGCACTGAATCACCAAAGCAAGTTCCACTGTTTGTGAATTCTTTTCTTTGACAATGGCAATACATTTTCTGATTCTATTAATGATGATAATAATAATGAACAGTACAGACTCAAACTCCTTAATAAGGGACTCCCACATTGTAGCTTTAAAACTCAACTAAAACTGGCTAAAATCAATTTATCATTTGTAGTTATAATCAGCTTTGCATTTATTGAACAAGTTCATTCATGTTCATTATTCTTATTAAATACATTAATAAACAAATGTGTTTTGTATTTATTAAAGATTGACATGATAAAAAAAAACGACAAAAGGAAACTGAATATAATTAAATACTTCTTAACTCAATTATGTAACAGAATCGATGATTATATTTTATATTTCTTCTCATCTGATTTAAAAAAATGCATATTGGCCAAATTATATTATGTAAATAAATAACTGAAAAGTTAATAACAAAATAAATACCCAAACCAAAAACTACAGAAAATGATGAGGACGTTATTCGACCTCTAAATGTAATTCATTGTCATTAAACCAGACTTTTTATCTTAACACTTCTTTATAATTCTCTTAAATATCAGAGCTTTACAACATGATACATGTATATTTATAGATGGATATAACAATTCATCATTATACGTTACGTAAACAGACTATTTCAAGCCGAATTATTCCAAAAGTCCGTGTTGACTGTTCTCAGTCTTTCACGCTGCTGTGTCGTGCTCGCTCCCGACGCCAAAGCCTCACGGCGATGACGTCACAAAAGTGGGAGGAGATATACCAGTATACAGGAAGTAATGCGGAACTAAAAAACTTTTTGGGAACCATGCGCCAATGAGCAGCTCCATAGGTTTCAATGGCGGCCATCTTGGCTTCCGGGGGCTTGGTCACACCTGAAACCAATCGCCTATGACTGTGTGAGTGGCTTATAAACCCTCAGTGGCAGGAGGTCCCTCAAACAAGCAGCGCTGGCTCTCACGACAAATCAAGTGGCTAGTGCATAGAGAGAGGGAGCAGACAAGGATTGGGAAAGGGCCACAGAGGAACCCCCTCACACTAAGGATGCGTACCGCTACGACGGACCGGATCCGGACTTGTAAAAACGTTTCGGTTCAGGTCCAAAAAAACCGAAACCCCGGTGATTCGGTTCTGGACTCATTAAAAATCTACCACTCACATTCTATATCCTTTACGTTTTAGAATCTAAACCATCCTAAACCTTCCATAGATTGTGAAATTCGCACTAGAAAAGACGTAAACACTGACATTGCTGTCAATGGCGCGCCCGGAGCATCAGCGACGCACGCGTCTTCCGCGCGGCAGAAGTTGAAGCCGGCGCAATGAGTTTAAAGATGCGAGAGACCGAACCTTCGGGAAGATCGCTGACTTATTTGAAGTGTTTGAAGCCGCCGCGTCGCCGCTTGTGCCGCTCCGTGAGTTAGTTTAAGACGCTTGTTAAAGGAGCGGGTGGTGCTTTGGTTTGGGTGTAAATATAGTAACTTCTCGCTCAGGTCAGTAATGCTGGTTTAGTGCTCACAAGTTGTCACTTTATTTCTTGAACAGAGTTGGTTACTGTTGGCCGTAACCATGGTGATGGAACAGGAACATCAAAAACCACCTCGTCTCCTGAGCCAGCTCTTAGCTCCGCCCTAGAGACCACGCACTAGAGACTAAGGTTGCTACAATATGAATAAAATAACTATTATGTTGGTGTGATGTAGCATTTATTTAGGTGGGTTGATGTGCAATATACATATTTATACATCTAAGTAAATACTAAGTCAAAGTAATATTGTTTAATTGCTGGATTCATTAATTGGAGCTTATATTTTGTAATAGTATTTGTATTCTACAGTTGTTAAATATGGTCTTGTGTTTAATGCTGTTAATATGATGTATTGTGTGTAGTGTAAAATATTTTCATATTCTATTTTTTGTTGATCAAGTTGATTGATTTATAGTGGTTCTAGTTGACTGTTATGCTAGTTTTTGAAGGTTTTTACATGACTTTGATGCCAATGGATCTGCAAAATTAAAGAGTGGAAATGTATCTAAAGGCATTAAACTTCAAGTGTGGGGGCCAGCCCAGTCAAACCAGTAACACACTGGACAAACATAGTATCAGCTGAAACAGCTGCCCCAATACCAATAATCAACATGCTCTTGTTCAGAAGTTGTTCCTCTAGTAAAACACATGAATGTGTGTTAATTGTTAAGCTATAGTTTAGCAGCTAGCTAGTAGCTTGTGATTTGTAAGTTGTAACTTGTTAATAAACAGTGAATAAACCAGATAAATTGAGTTTGTTCAATCTGCAGTTAAGCCTTGTGTTTGATAGTCGTCCTTGTTCATGCGTCTTCAACTTAATTGAGCCAAGTAGCTTGTGTTATGCTGTTATAACATTATGCAAAAATGGCATGAGTTCAGCCGGACTCATTAGGTCCGGACCTGAACCTAAACCTCTGGATTTGAATCCGGACTTGAACCTGAACGTGGGTTTAGGTATGCATCCCTACCTCACACTCATGCATATCTGGAGATACTTCTAGACTATTAACCAAATACGTCCCTTACAAAAAGCCCTCTTTTGCGTGTGATGCATGTGTGTATTAGAATGCCAACAGCTGTATAACATTCCTACAGTCATATTCTCACTGAATCAATATTGGTTAATTAATTATATTATATATTATAATGATTCAATAAAAAGCTCAGTCATAAAAGCTTTACCATTTATTAAGAAGTATTATTTATGTTCAGTTTATAATAAGCTTGCATGATTTCTTCGGAGAGAGCATTATTTAAAATATATTGTGCTGAACAAAATGATAAAGGCAACCCTTTCGTTTTTGCTCCCATTTTTCATGAGCTGAACTCAACAATGACACTATTTTCTATATACACAAAAGACTTATACCTCTCACATACTGTTTACAGTTTACACCATTATGGTTTAGTTTTGTGTGTTCCCTCTCACCCTCTTATTGCAGCAGAGCATGTGTGTACCTCAAAGATACTATAGTACCATATCATCCAAACAGAGCACATCGCTCTCAAAATGCTGGACATCTGGTGGTGCCAAGAGTCTCAAAAAGCACAGTAGGAGTCTACCTCCTACTGTGCTTTTTGCATTTAGCTACCAAGCTCATTTATAGAATCAGCTCGCTGTTTATGTTAAAGAGGCGGATGCAGTCTATTCATTTAGGACAAGGCTCAAAACCTTCCACTCTGAAATAGCTTATGGTCAGGCCACTTAGGAACAGATATAAAAGTTCAGTCTGTTCATTACTGTTCACATCTTTTCTCCTTCTTCCACGTCCCATGGGGAGTGGTTCTGTTTCAGACACATGCCAACCTGTGGATCCGGACGCTCCTACACTACCTGAGAAACAGTCTCTACTCCAGATGGTTGGCTCTTCATCTGAATGCTTCTTCATGTGCCTCGAAGAACTGGTTCTCCTCCTGAGTGGTTCAAGCACAGTCCATCTGCAAATTGAAGCGCGTCTGCCTGCCCATTCAAGGAAGTCGGATCTCTCCTTTACTGTGGAAGTCCGAGGTTTCTACTTTATAAGATTTTGTAGTTTTTCCTTGCCGAAAAGAAGAGTCTGAGGAAAGGTTATGCTGGGACATTGCTAACTTCCAACGAACATTGTTTAATATGTTTTCATTTTTGGGCACTAAAAAATTAATTTTATTTAGATGACAGGGGGTGTGGCCGGCTCCACACAGGGCCTCAGAGGAAACACACCGGCATTTAATCCACCTGTATAGTATGTATATACATATATACATACTATCTGTTCTATCTATCACCAGGAGTATGCTCTCAGTTTTCTTTTCTCAAAAGTGAGCGCTTTACATTGAAGTGGCCTTATTGGTATGCAGATATTGACTAAAATAGTTCTCTACATATATACTAGTCAGGAAAAGAGCCATTAATCTGCGCGGCGCGGACCGTTGCCCTCCGCGCGTGTTTGATGAGCTGTAGATCCACTCGTCCCAAAAAGTTTTCCAAAGCACCATTGCTGGTAAGTGACCAGCCGTACTTAGGAATCTCGTTGACCAAATGGATCACTTGCTAACAGGCATTTCCAGCAGTGGTTGAAACTTTGAAAGTGGCGAATGAACCCATGCGAGGCTTTGTAGTGTCGGCGTCTCACTATTTTTCTTATTGTCACTAAATGGTGTGAGCACTTTTCGACCGTCACGCAAAATATCTTCACCGCTGCTACCCCGGGCGTGCATGTCGCCACAGCCATGACTCATTCTGACTTCCGTGATTTAGGAGTGTATGCTCTACTGCCATCTGCGCAAACATGGATGCGCCCATAGGTAAAAAGAAACGTATCAAAAGTGCAGCAATTTTCATATCTTTCGATCCCCACAGATGATTTTTCCCCGCAGCATTTGGATTCTCTCTCACAATTTGACATTCTCAAAACCTACAGCCAGTAAATATGCGATAAAATGTTTAAGGTCGGGGTTTGAAATTCAGGTTGGTCAGGTTACCGGAAACACAATGTTTGGGATTTTTGGCCTTGTTGTGTCCATGGCAGGATTTTTGGGGCCTAGATACAAAGTTCTGAAATCAGGTGGGATTGTGGTGTCAAAGACAGATGGTCTCTGTAGCAGTTTATTGATCTCAATCCAATATATCCAATAACAGGACAATCCCCAAAAACATGGTAATGGTGGGCCTCCAGGCAACCACAGTTTCTCTAGCAGTTGGAATTTCCTTGTGAAAAGTGAGCAGTTTGATTATTGTTATGAAGAAACGGGACACATTTTCCCAACAGAATTCCCTCATTCTGGTTCTCCACTGGGATGTATATATATTTTAAATTGTTAGCATTTGTATATAATTATAAAGTTCTGATTTATAAGCTTGAATTAATTTTTCAATCAAATTGTTATTGTGGCCGTTGCTTAGTTTAAATGTGCTATGGACGATTTTTTTCAGCAAATTTTTTATCATATTTCCTCGTGGCGTGGATAAATCATTTGTCCTGCCACGTATCAATCATAAAACGCACCTATCGCTCACCTGCAGCCGCGTCAGGCTCGTCCCCACGTTTCCGCGTCCATAAGCGCATGGATCTATCATAATATAGTTCCCTCAGTGTACGGGGCAAAATGAAGACGGAGAAAGACAGTTCGAGCTGACGCAGAAGTGGACAGAAATCTACGGGAGACGAGAGATGCGATGCGATCCATAGCGCTAATAAACAAACGCACGTGTGTGTTGTATCAGTCCGCACGGGGGAGGGCGCATGCGCACTTCCGCCTGAGGTCTCAAATGGCCGAAAAATCGTCCATACCGCCTTTAATATCTTAGTTGTAATTAGTCTTAGTATTTGTAAATACCACTTGGTTTTGTTTTTTGGAAGGGATTGGAGGGTCAGAAAACCTGCCGAAGTTGTTGGATATTGGCAGAAACTGGAACATGCCGTTGTGTACGCCAATACAGAGCATCTCAAACATGCTACAACGGGTGATATATCCGGATACTATGTTGGCCATGCAAGAACTGGGATGCTTCCAGGACTTCAAATCCTTGCCATTATGCTACAACATGTGTGAAGTATGAAGTGATGGATGTGGATGCATGGCACAAAATGAAAATGTCATCATCTTGTCTTTTTATTTATTGTCTAGTGTTTAAGTGGCAGATATTTATAATCATTATCATCTACTTTTCTACTTTGGTGGTGGACTTTTTTGTTGAATTAAATTACCTGCATAACTGAAATGATAAACACATGAATACAAATATAAGTGGTCTGTATTATGCAGAACTGACTAACGTTTAACCATGTTTTGTTCCTACACAAAAAACTTACCTGGAAGTTTGAGTAATTTTGCAAATTCACAATCTCCAAACTTTGCTCCACCAACTGATGTCACAAGGTGGTTCATCTGCTAAACTCCACGTTGCTCAGACGTGGCTTCTGAAGTGTTATGCAGGTGTGTGTGGGCAACTTACGGGGGATGGTAACACTGAAGTGCTGAGGGTCCGAGATGAGCAGTTTCCTCTTCAGAGCGTTCATCCCGACTCCAGTGGGGCCTGCCAACGCACAGATGTGTAGTGAGATGCAGTCTTATCAAATTACATGACAGATAAGTGCTGGGGAGATAAAAATCAAGCTTTTATCAGTCTTGGAAAGCGATACGCCATGTCATTAGGATGTTCCTTCATCAAATACAGCGCGTTTCTGTCATACCTAGTTGAGTAATCATGTCATTTTAAACATGTCCAGGAGCTAAACTAATCCAAGAATGCCAAGTATTTCATTCATAGCAAGCATTTTGTAATTAAATAACATCAAACTAAAACATTTGCATTATTCCTGTGCTTCTGTTCAACAACCAAACAACTGAGGATCTCTCACTTTTAATAGCCATAAAGCATGAACAAAAACAAATCATAATGAACAAATACTTCAGTTTCAGTTTAAGTTTCCATTTTGTATGGCATTCTAATCAGTTATTGTCCAATTAAGTGCATGAGCAAATATTCTATAATTGAGCTTCAAAAATGTATAAACTACTATTAGTTCAACCCTGTAATGAAAATATATTACAAGTTTTTGCTTCATTGACGAGTATCTCTTAATTCTGTGAAGTTCTTTCTGCTCTTTTTACAGTATGCATTGATAAATGTGCCGTATTCTAATCAATCCACCAGAGTTTACAGTTCATTTACTGTACCATTAAAAGCACTGGCAGCACTCGAAAGCCACGGCATAAAGAATCGATTAAGACTTTTTTCCACTCTCACTGAGCTGAACACTGTGTGCAGACTCATGTCACTACAAAACTCTCCATCTGGATTCATCGTTAGTTACAGACCTGCGCACTACACTGAAGTGGCTGCTTTCAGCTTGTATTAAGAGCGGTTCGGTTCAGATTCAGGATCAGACCAACATGTCACTCCATTTTCCTTTAATTCAAGCTGTAGTGTCTTGGTGCGTGCAATCACTGAGCTACATCATGCTAATCTGGCAGCAATAAGACAAAATATGAAAACATTTACTTTAGAGATTAAAACAGTAATAAGCAGTACATTTATTTTGAGTAATTGTGACTAGTTGACTAAAACTAAAATTATTGTTGACTATACGTGTACAATATACAAAACTGGTTCTATCATAGTGTCACACTAGACAAAAATGACAATCAACAAGTTCAAAAGTGATTTAAGCATTTATCTTGGTTTAAGTATATTTTGACTTTCTTAAAATTAGACTTGCCAGAAGACGTTGTTTTTATTTTCAGTTAGAAAATATGGTGAAAATATGGGTTTCTTATTTCAAGTAAAATAATATTTCATGCTCATTTAATTAGTAATCATATTTTAAAACCGTTAACATATACTCAAAACATGTCAAATACTACCCATTTCAGGCATTAGCTTGACCACTGGCCTAAATAACTGTGCAGAGTGTTGGAGTGGACAGGAGCGAGCCTGGGATTCCACACATGCCGAGCGTTCTGGACAGACATTACTATCACATCAAACTGTGTGAGAGCCATCGGAGCACGCAGATGTGTTTAGCAGGCTGCCATCGGACAATGGGTTCAGTCAGCGAGGTGGAGCCCAGAGCCAGAGGACACTAGAGGAGGCATGGAGAGAGCGGGAGAGGATGTGAGGGAGCGTTTCTCTGGTGCATTTCTCCACATTTCATCAGCGCTGTCCAGGGAATAGGCTACAGGTGGAAATGTGTGCACTTGTTAGATAGCTTGAATTTATGTAACAGGTGTACAGAGGACCTGGTCATATACTCTGCTGTGGAATATGTATTGTTTTATAATGAACTGATACAGGCAAGTAAAGTAGTGACTGTATGCTGACTTGATTACTCCAGTAAAATATAAATCATTTTTCTTGTAACATTACTAAAATGCTTTTGAAGGGGCTGTTTCTGTTTTCATGAATTAAGTCAGATCTGTTCTGCCCAGTGCAGATATAATGTAAAAGCTGTCAAAAAAAGGCAGCTGTGTTCTGTCTGCATCTTTTTATGTATGTTTTATTCTAAACATAGCAGGAAATGCATTGTTAGCATGCTAATGTTTGTTAGCTTTATTGTGACACTAAACACTGCTCTGGCCTATGAAAGTTGAGAAAATGCCTATACAAAGTCTTCCAAAATTCATTCAAACTCTTTGCTCCTAAATGACTTTGTGATCAAAGATTAGATCTATTTTGCCATAACATGCAAGACATCCCGTCATGCTAAAGGCTTCTTCCCATAAGCTGTCACAAGCTTGAACAATGCACTTTGAACTCTGATCCAGGAACTAATTATATACATTACATACAGTACATTTTCTGCCTTTTTATTGTTATTTTACATTGTTAATGTAGTTGTTTTTAATGTTTTACTGTGCACTCCGTGTTTTTTGCACTTGCTTTTACAAAGGGGTTTTAAACTACAAATGGCAAATAAACGAAACTAAAACTCTTCTGTCACAGCAACAAATGTATAATTAAATGCAAAAATAATCACAAAAACATCAGATATTAATGATTCCAGCTAAATTGACACCATTCCATTTCTTTGCTCTAACGTGTGCAGCCTCGTGTATCCTTCACTTGCAAATATCCAGTATTTCTCACACATAAGCACAGGAGGAGTGAAAACAGCCATCCATCCACGCTCCAAAAGGACTTTTTCACCGCATGGAGCAGCATTAGCAGTCCGAGCTCACAGAAGCTAAAAAGCATGTGATTTATAAAGACCAGGAAATGTAGGAATGTGTCGGCGCGGTTTGTACTGTACAGTAGGGACCCGAGGTGGCAGAGCGTGCTAATGTGTGCTTTTATATGAGGCCTATCGCACAGGCTCCAACACGGGTCGCTTGGTCTTGCTCGGTTTGGTTTGATACATGCAGTGTCAGGAGTATGGCCGTGCACACAAGGGACCAATGAGGGCCCAACGCTCGACTCCGGTGGGACTCGTAAAACCATTCTCACCTTGTATGGGGCCCCGCTCAACACCAGTGGCACCAGCGAGGCATGGTAGGGCCCCTCTGACCAACAGTGAAGTAATCAGTTACACTCTAACTGGATTGTGTTAAGGCATTCATTTATTAATGTAAATTGATAACTGGAAAGTGTGGAGAGGACTTGATACTCAGGCAATTCTGAAGCTGCTGCTCTCCTCATGTGTGTGTCTCCTCTGTCATATTGTAACCATAAAACAACACCACTGCAGCAACAGCCATTAAAGAAGAGTGTCAGGGGCAGATGGAAAGGCCGACAGAGGAACCAGATAAAAAGATTGGAAAATGGAAAAACTACATTACTTTATTACTAACCTCCTTCTCTGGCAAATATTGTTATGATCCATAAACATTTTTGACAAAATAATAGAGTTTTGACTAGCATCTAAACTAGGAGGCAAGCAAGGAAAGTTCATTTGTAAAGTAGGATTCATACACAAGGCAATTCGAAGTGCTTCACACAACAGTGATAAATGTATTGAAATCACAAAACAGTTAAAGACAAAGAGAAGAGTGCAAATACAATCATATGCACATGTCTTTAGCTTGGATTCGAACATTGCTAGAGTAGAGGCTTGTTTAGCAGCATAAAACTGAAACGCAGATTCCCCATGTTTAGTCCTGACTATGGACACCAGCAGGAGGCCGGTCCCTGAGGTCCTCAGAGTCTGAGATGGTTGACTTGGAGAGACTTGTACACAAGCAGAGCTGCTTTAAAGTCTATACTCTGAGAACAGGACTAATGTGATGGTACTTCCTGGTTCTAGTCAGGACCCGAGCAGCAGCGTTATGGATGTACAGCAGCTGTTTTACAGGAATTTAATTGTTTTGAACACTTTGTCATCTTATTCTGCACAAGGAAGAGCTGATGCTAGGTGCACTAGCTTTGTTAGCTTACACATTTTGGCACTGTAGTGTTTGTGCTCAGAGCATCATAAGATTGAAATATACAATTTTCCTTGTGTCTGTGGTCTACAATTTTTGTATCCCGTTTAAAAAGCACAGCAGCAAGCCAAATATCGGAATCCGACCACCCTTGGACCAAACATGTGAAAATGTAGCTAAAGCTTCATATGGAAATAAGGCTATTATTTGTTATTATTATTTAGCTCATTTAATCTGATCTGCTCTATTCCACAGAGTACCAGCAGGGAGCAAGTCGTACATACACACACCGTCTTAGTCTATACATTTCTACATGGGTGATAGGTCCCATTATACATCTATGGTCTATATTTAAACATGGCCTATGCATATTTGAGAGAGCCACAGAAATGTGATTATGGACCACATTTGATAGAAAAGTGAGGTCAGCTCTGTTCCCTGTAACCTGACTCACTAAACAGAACACAAATATGCTGATGTGATGTTCATGTGGTATGCTAATATATGCTTGTGTCTGTCTATAAAAGGACCTCCTGGAGCTGAGGCCCTAAGGCAGCTCTGTGGATAGAAAGTGTGGTTACTATTTCACAGCACTGTAATATTCTGTCATGTTTGCATTTGTGGTCAGTCCATGGCCTTGTCTCGCCTCCTGCTCTGATGCTGCACGCCTGCTTTGCCTATGGACACTGTACACAAAGAGGATGTAGTTTTATTCTGTTTTTAAAATTTATTTCACATTGGTATTTCAAGTTTTATAAATAATGTTGGAGGATGAAGAAGCAAACTATTTCCAATTTGAACATTGGTGAGAGGCAAAGAGAATGAAAAAAGGGTGAACGCCAATTTTAATTCAGATTTGAATGGATCTGTTCAGTGACACTTCAGTAACAATATTTATCTTTGTTGAGGTACATTGATCTTTTCGACCCGGTTGAAAGTCAAAATGAGCATAATATGGAACCTTTAAAAGTGGCTGCAGCTCGCAGTGCACAGTTTTGCCCAGACAGGACCTGAGGAAGGATGCGCCCACATCGCAGAGGTAAGAGGATTGATATCGCAGAACGAGGTCCACAGTTAATATAGCACAGTGGTCCGGACCTTTGGACCAATTTGGACCTTTGGCCAAAAAGTTTGAGAAGTTTGATGAAAACTGCAGATATTTATATTGGGCTGACAGGCTCCTATATGGAAGCCGGCTCATTGACTGTACACTGATGAAGTCAAGTGCACCAAGGCCGACCCGAACAGTTGTAGACTCACGCTTGTTTGGATCACAAAATGTGAACCGTGCCTTTCTCCTTGACTCGCTTCTTGATTAGTACAGAGATTGAACAGAAACACCTCAAAAATGCGAAAATGTATATTTTCATAATTGTAGTGTACACTTTTAAGACATTGATATTATCACAAATGTAAACTGCAAAATGTATGTGGACACTTACAAGGAGAAATCATATGTCAACGTTAAAGCTATATATAGCAAAAAAGACAACTTAATTGTAAAAATAAAACATAAAATCGAAAAGTTTTTGTGTTTAATTAGAAATCTTGTTTATAGGTTCACATAATGGGCTCACATAATGATATCAGGTTCATGTCTGAACTGGAGGAAGTGGTTGTATGGACTATAGTATATCATTATATTGTCTGGCGGGTTTGTCCTTTGAATGTTCTTTTAATTGTTCTATATGGAGCCCAGTTTGTGTCTGCCTCTCTTTTTGAAAGAGTCCATAACTACCATTCTACCCATTAGTGATCCATTCAGTGGAATTCTGGATACGTATGTGTTGCTGATGTCGAAATGATTTACATAAAATAGAAATAAGTCTAGTATTGAGGAGGAAATTACACTCAAGTAGGGATATAACAATAACCAAATTATTGTGAAATAGTTTCACAAGTCCCACAATAATATTGTGTACTGTCACAATATATCAAAATGACAAGCTCCTGTGTTTAAATGCATTGTTTATTTGCATTCGATGCTTATGCTATTGATCACTTGGCTAGTACAGTAAGATTTGAAGGACTCCGGAGCCAGTTCCCTGTATTTGTTCCTACAGCCGTTAGCATTATCTCGTAAAAACGCAAATGATGAATAATCCAGATGGTTTGGGCCGGTACAAACTTACTGTCAATGGTACAAACCCATCAAACACATTTAGGACAAAGCCTTGTTTAAAGTCACTGTAAAGTGTGACTTTAAACAAGTCCGCTTTTGGTGTTTTAAATCAGAATCTGCTTGTAAAACTGGCCTCTGAGCTAAAGGCTAACAGATTATTCTGATGTGTGTTGTGTGATACTAAATACCCTCTTTTACATGATACTGGTAGGGAGAGCTGATAAAGACATATACATAAATGTCATCAAATAAACATTTCACACACTTATGGGGATTGGCTTCACCATTCATTTGCATGTGAAGGAAGGTCAGATTTGACTCTGGTTAGCATCGGCCAAGTGGCAGAGAGAATTACGTGTCTCTGAATGTTTATGGTAAATCCCATGAACTTTAAAAAACAACAACAATCTGTCCCAGTCAATTTCCCAGAACAGGGCTTATAATCCTGCGCTTTGGGCCTGGCAACAATACTTTTGAAAATTATTGGCAACACATTTAGCTACTAAATACATTTCAAGACTTTGGTGGCCTATTAAACAAGTGCTAACATTTCATCGGCTCTAAATATTAAAAGAACATGAAGCGACGGAAAGGCTCTGATTAGAACAAACTGTGTAAATGAAAGTCTAAATTAACAGGGTGCGATTGTGGGACGAGGGTCATGGGTCGTGGCAGGGCAAGGCCGGGCCACGTGAGGCTACAGCGCAGATTAAACTCTCCGTGTCAACGCAGTGGAAAGGAGGACTTTTATTAAAATCTATGCGCCATTTGGGCCAAGTCTGACAGTTGCCGAGTTCCAGGCTTATGGAGAGCTGCGTGTGAGGCAGGAGGTGAGGGAAAGTGAAGCGGAGTAGTGACAGGGGAGAGGACTGGATGAAAAAGGACTGAAGTCACAAATTAAGGCAGAGGCCAGGGGGTTTGGGGTTTAGAAAGAACAGAGTTGTCACCTTGTAGAGCTAATAGAGCTTGAAGTGTCTATGATTCCCCAAATATTGTAGCTGTGGCCTATCCAAGCACACAAGGACCTTATTCATAGTCGTATTTTAGCTGCATATAGACATACGAAGATGTTGCAACCATGATTGAATGTTATAAATTGATAATTATTGGCTAAATCCACCATAAAATAAAGGTTGGATAAAGGTTAAATAAAAACCTGTATGTTCTCGAGAAAACAAGGGATTCTTTACTGAACCATAGATTATCTAGTTCTCTGCAGTCAGAGTAACTATGCTTGGAACGCACAGTTCTGAGTGCGAAGAAAAAAACAATTCAAATGCCTTACATTGCTTGAGGTTGATAGAGTAGCTAACATGGTCTTACCCACAAACACCACCAGCCTGTGTTTGGCCCTGGTCTGCCTGCGGTACTGCGTCACCTCCTCGTACGTGGGAACATCCGCGGTGTCGTACAGCTCGCTCTTCTTACACTCGTACATGGACTTGTTGGTCTTCTTGTCCCTCCTGCTCAGACGGAAGCTCCTCCTGAAGCCCGCTGCAGATAAAAACACAACAATGTATTATTATTTTCTGGATCAGCGAGAACATAAACTAGATCAATTACGTAATTAGTTTTGCAGCGTTATACGGTATTGCACTTATTGAAAATACACCTGACACACACTCTGTGGTCGGCCTGGTTGGAGTGTCACCAAAAGAACATATCGCCACAGGGATTAGATCACAATTAGATTTAACCTTGTAACAACAGTGTTCTGTCATTAGTAGTTTACTCAGAGTTGGTATTTAGTTTGATTCGTGCATGTTTTAGTACTTCTGTATTGTCCTGCAACTGAGGCCGAGTGCACACCTAATTCCCGTTTTCGCCTCTCCCCGCCCACATCCCCTGTAACTTCCCGTTATTTTTTGTTTATTTGGTGGGAGAATGCATGTTAATGAACATACATGATACACATACTGTAAACATGCTGAATTGTAGCCATGGGCTCATTTCCATCCGTTGTCCCACATTCACTCTCACAAACACACTCATTCATACACCAGAATACATGGACACTGGAGGGAAAGTGGGTCAAGTGTCTTGCACAAGGACACACCGACAGTATGCACTACTGCCCCTTGTGGCACCTGGTGTTTCAGTGGTCTCCCATTAAAGTACTAACCAGGCCCATACTTTCTTAGCTTCCGAGAACTGACGAGATCAGGCTTTGACAGGTTGTTATGCTAGTTATGATTAAAAATCCTATCAAAAAACAAATACATTACTGCTGACTGTTGCCACCCTATTACATTGTTCTTTGTTGGATAAATCTTGAATTAACCTAGACATGAAGTGATCCTGTGGGTGAATTCCTGCCAACACCAGGACACATCCTCTTGTCTTGTTAATGCATCGCTCAGCATAAGAAACACATTAGACAAAAAAAATTACTCTAGGATAAGCAAGGAGCAGACCTGCTGATAGGGAATTATCATTCACAATCAAAACCCCACAACACACATTGTTTTTAATGCACCACACAGCAGGGCATACACTTAGGCCAGTAACCCAGAAACACAAGAGCCGACATCACCCGGTGGGCAGGGCCTACACAGAGAGTTGCCAGACTCGATTCGGAGATTGAGAATGACTCTTGGATGAGTCCAGATGAGACAACTGAATTTTTTCTACAATAATTGATACAAGCACAGTTATCAGTTCTGACTGATCAGCGCGATGACAATCCACAAGTCCATGTCCGGAAGAGCAGTACCTCTGAAGTGGCCATGGTCACACTCTCATACACACTCTTAGCCAGTTCATATTATTGATCCATGCTCCAAACACCAATCACACAGACCACATTCACACAGGTGATGGCAATGTACAATGAATCAATCTTTCAGTAACTCATCTACGTATTGTATATTGTATATTGTATATGTATATTAGCCCAAACGATACCCGGTGGCCCACAGCTGTGCAGATTTACGATGTTTGAGCCTCACCAGGACCTGCTCTGCTTCAGGACAGCTCTCCACGCTGTAGGTGAAAGACTGACACTGGCCTTTCCAACATCTTACTCACTCGTTCCCCTTGTGACATTTTACTCCAAGTCTGAGAAAAGGTCTTTGTGAAATGTGCGCACTAAAGTTTTCATACATTTTATTACTTTTAATCAAGACACGATATTGGTGGTAAAATAAAATCACAGTTCCGTGGCTGAACAACTTTCCAGTTTATTCTCAGCAGTTCCAAATCGACCATCACTTTCACAGCTGCACAGGCGTTTCTCCTGCAGTGTTTTAGATTTACAGGTTTACACCAGAGCCGTGTCCAAGGGGCTGTTCCATAAAACAAGCACACTCAATAAGCTAGACTTATTAGGTATGCATAAAGATTCAGGAACGAGTAATGGTATCTTTTTGGGGTATAAGGGTCTTAGTGGAGAATAGAGGGAGGACATCCACAACCTCCTTGCTGGTTGGCAAAAGAGAATACACTTGTGTTCTAGCAGGCTGAGAAATAGATTTTCAAAGTTAGGGCCCCCCCCCAAGCAATTTCAGGGGTCCACAAGCGCGCGAGGCATCGCGGCGTCATAAGAACAAGATACATGTGTTGTTTTAAACCTGGTTATTAGCATGTAAAACAATTTAAAGTACTTTTATCTGTTATTTGATATGAAGAGCACAAATATTGAATCATATAAACCAGAGATCATGATCTTTAAAACTGTTTAAAGATGGTATGGACAATTTTTTTCAGCAAATTTTTTATCATATTTCCTCGTGGCGTGGATAAATCATTAATCCTGCCACGTATCAATCATAAAACGCACCTACCGCTCACCTGCAGCCGCGTCAGGCTCGTCCCCACGTTTCCGCGTGCCTAAGCGCATGGATCTATCATAATATAGTTCCCTCAGTGTACGGGGCAAAATGAAGACGGAGAAAGACAGTTCGAGCTGACGCAGAAGTGGACAGAAATCTACGGGAGACGAGAGATGCGATGCGATCCATCGCGCTAATAAACAAACGCACGTGTGTGTTGTATCAGTCCGCACGGGGGAGGGCGCATGCGCACTTCCGCCTGCGTTCTCAAATCGCCGAAAAATCGTCCATACCGCCTTTAATTCAATATAATAATGTTTCTTATATACAAAATAAATACTGTTTACAGCATTTGACACAAGGAGATCTTGTAGAATATATGAAATCACGTCCTACAAAATAAACTACTAACATATATACATTGCCCCGAAAATTAGACCGCGCATTTCCGAGGACACGTGAACGCAACACGAGCGGAGCAGCCAATCAGATGCCCGCTTTCGTCGATATTACATCACAGAGACCGCTCGGCCAATGAGAAGCGAGAAGACGTGCGAAGTGGGCATGTCTGGCAAAATGAAACTTAAGCGATGAAAATGTCCCGAATATGGCCAAATTACTAGTTAAATCTTGATTTTTTCGAGGAGGGGCACGGCGGGCCCCCTCCTATTTCAAACCGCGGGCCCGCCGGAGATTCAACTGCTTGCGAGCCCCGGGCCCCCCGTCTATTTCGCAGCTTGGTTCTAGGCTCTCATATCGTTTCTTAAATCTGCACTTTGCTGCTTTGATTGTTATGATGAATAAGGATTGTTAAAAGTATCAAATTCAGATACTAAAACTCATTTGAACAAGTATTGATACTAAAAAAGAATCCCCCAAACAGACAAAATGGGACACAATAGTTTAGGTCTTGGTCTTGATCGATATCAGAACTAGTATAAGTATTTCAATGAATCTAGTTTAGATTAGGTGAACCGTGTTCCCCTAATCCCCTAATGTTTTTTTTTACCAAATTTGAGCTGATAAATCTAAAGCATATGTTTTGAAGGCTGTTCAGATAACAATTATTTAATAACTAAATTAGTTGACGATTATCTCATTAACTGATTAATTGCAATTCATTGATTCATTTTCAGCCCTCATATTACATATCATGACAACACTAATTATAAACGACAAATTGGGGCCAACCCAAATTTCACAAACTCACAAGTCTTAGTGGATCTAATCTAAAACCTGAATTAATAAGGACTAAAAGTCTTTGAGATGCTCAGTCACTGGTTTCCTCATTCAACAAGAATCATACAGAATTTAATTACCACTAATGATAAACTACATACAATCTTTTCCTTCCTTCCTAATGAGTAATAAATTAAGTAACGAAAAGCTCAGAAACATGACCCTAGGTGGCACACAGGATTAGGGAAATGTGAAAATGACTACACCGACAAAACTCGCTGCTGGTGCCTTCTTATTTTCCACCGTGCTCCTGTGATTACCGCGGCTCGCCTTTCCAAACACGTCCATAATAAGCTGCAAAGAGTTATAAATGCTAATCGGGAGGAGAAGGTTCTGAAAGATTCCACAAACACACATCCATACACGCTGCGGATCTCGTTACCAGGAAGACAAGGTTGTTCCACTGTGGCTCTGGATATCTGTGCCATCTGCGGTGTGGGTCAATCCTCGTCTGCACCTCACCTCCACAGTGGAAAAGCGCACGTCCAACACAGACCACATGGCATCGGCGTGGTAAACAGAGCAGGCGGATAAAAGGGAAACCAGGAGGACAATGCGGCCGCTCGTTTATCATAAGACAAACACGCTCCCGCTAATTAGGCATTACTAATTCTGCAGAGGTCATTCATCCTCCTGTCTGCTGCGGTTTCCATTTACTGAAGCAGCAGGTGCGTTTGTGCACTTGAAACCGGTAACTTTTATGGAAGTCAGGACCAGCGCACTCGAGTCTACCAACGCTGTGCTCTTGATTGTGAAAATAAACTGTGCTCTTGGCAAAATCAAGAGTGAAATAACAGTGTTGCTGGCGCTCGCATCAAGATTTGCATTTTTGAAAGCCCCAAATCTTGTGACTTTCTAAATGGCTGCACAAGGCAGGGCAAATGGCAAGGAACTTTTCCTGTAGTTTAAACCTCTACAGAAATGTTCCATTATGCATGTTATGTTCTTCTATTAGTTCAGCAGTTCAGATTTAAGTTTTCTTTAAAATGTTGAGGTAAAAAAGGTGCGCTTTACATTGAATGAGGCCTTACCTCAACTTTAAACTGACTATTAAAACATAAGTAGTATGCCAAACACATGTTTACATTTGAGTTATTAAAAAAAAAAAACTGTATACACCTCTCTTGGTAATGATATTGAAAGTAGCTTGGGGGCTTATCTGATCAAATAAAAGTTAATATATAAAAATCAATATTTGTATCTTACATAAAGCTTCAAACACTTTCAGACTTCCTATAAATGATATGTTCTTCTGTATCTACCTCTGTATCTACCTGCGTTGCACCAATGAAATTTCCCCATGTGGGACAATAAAGGAATATCTTATCTTACTTTAGTGAGATGAGGGCACTGAACAAAACAGGACTACACTGCTCTTGTGTGATTATAGAGAGTCTGAGGTCCACACTACACGACTGAACTGAATGTGATTATAGAGTCTGAGGTCCACACTACACGACTGAACTGAGTGTGATTATAGAGAGTCTGAGGTCCACACTACACGACTGGACTGAGTGTGATTATAGAGAGTCTGAGGTCCACACTACACGACTGGACTGAGTGTGATTATATAGAGTCTGAGGTCCACACTACACGACTGGACTGAGTGTGATTATATAGAGTCTGAGGTCCACACTACACAACTGGACTGAGTGTGATTATAGAGTCTGAGGTCCACACTACACGACTGGACTGAGTGTGATTATAGAGAGTCTGAGGTCCACACTACACGACTGAACTGAATGTGATTATAGAGTCTGAGGTCCACACTACACAACTGGACTGAGTGTGATTATATAGAGTCTGAGGTGCACACGACACGACTGGACTGAGTGTGATTATATAGAGTCTGAGGTCCACACTACACGTCCACACTACACGACTGGACTGAGTGTGATTATATAGAGTCTGAGGTCCACACTACACGACTGGACTGAGTGTGATTATATAGAGTCTGAGGTCCACACTACACAACTGGACTGAGTGTGATTATATAGAGTCTGAGGTCCACACTACATGACTGGACTGAGTGTGATTATAGAGAGTCTGAGGTCCACACTACACGACTGGACTGAGTGTGATTACAGAGAGTCTGAGGTCCACACTACACGACTGAACTGAGTGTGATTATAGAGTCTGAGGTCCACACTACACGACTGGACTGAGTGTGATTATATAGAGTCTGAGGTCCACACTACACGACTGGACTGAGTGTGATTATAGAGAGTCTGAGGTCCACACTACACGACTGGACTGAGTGTGATTACAGAGAGTCTGAGGTCCACACTACACGACTGAACTGAGTGTGATTATAGAGAGTCTGAGGTCCACACTACACGACTGGACTGAGTGTGATTATAGAGAGTCTGAGGTCCACACTACACGACTGAACTGAGTGTGATTATAGAGAGTCTGAGGTCCACACTACACGACTGGACTGAGTGTGATTATATAGAGTCTGAGGTCCACACTACACGACTGAACTGAGTGTGATTATAGAGAGTCTGAGGTCCACACTACACGACTGAACTGAGTGTGATTATAGAGTCTGAGGTCCACACTACACGACTGGACTGAGTGTGATTATATAGAGTCTGAGGTCCACACTACACGACTGGACTGAGTGTGATTATATAGAGTCTGAGGTCCACACTACACGACTGGACTGAGTGTGATTATAGAGTCTGAGGTCCACACTACACGACTGGACTGAGTGTGATTATAGAGAGTCTGAGGTCCACACTACACGACTGAACTGAGTGTGATTATATAGAGTCTGAGGTCCACACTACACGACTGGACTGAGTGTGATTATAGAGAGTCTGAGGTCCACACTACACGACTGGACTGAGTGTGATTATATAGAGTCTGAGGTCCACACTACACGACTGGACTGAGTGTGATTATATAGAGTCTGAGGTCCACACTACACGACTGGACTGAGTGTGATTATAGAGAGTCTGAGGTCCACACTACACGACTGGACTGAGTGTGATTACAGAGAGTCTGAGGTCCACACTACACGACTGAACTGAGTGTGATTATAGAGAGTCTGAGGTCCACACTACACGACTGGACTGAGTGTGATTATATAGAGTCTGAGGTCCACACTACACGACTGAACTCAGTGTGATTATAGAGAGTCTGAGGTCCACACTACACGACTGGACTGAGTGTGATTATATAGAGTCTGAGGTCCACACTACACGACTGAACTCAGTGTGATTATAGAGAGTCTGAGGTCCACACTACACGACTGGACTGAGTGTGATTATATAGAGTCTGAGGTCCACACTACACGACTGGACTGAGTGTGATTATAGAGAGTCTGAGGTCCACACTACACGACTGGACTGAGTGTGATTACAGAGAGTCTGAGGTCCACACTACACGACTGAACTGAGTGTGATTATAGAGAGTCTGAGGTCCACACTACACGACTGGACTGAGTGTGATTATATAGAGTCTGAGGTCCACACTACACGACTGAACTCAGTGTGATTATAGAGAGTCTGAGGTCCACACTACACGACTGGACTGAGTGTGATTATATAGAGTCTGAGGTCCACACTACACGACTGGACTGAGTGTGATTATATAGAGTCTGAGGTCCACACTACACGACTGGACTGAGTGTGATTATAGAGTCTGAGGTCCACACTACACGACTGGACTGAGTGTGATTATAGAGAGTCTGAGGTCCACACTACACGACTGGACTGAGTGTGATTATATAGAGTCTGAGGTCCACACTACACGACTGGACTGAGTGTGATTATAGAGTCTGAGGTCCACACTACACGACTGGACTGAGTGTGATTATAGAGAGTCTGAGGTCCACACTACACGACTGGACTGAGTGTGATTATAGAGAGTCTGAGGTCCACACTACACGACTGGACTGAGTGTGATTATAGAGAGTCTGAGGTCCACACTACACGACTGGACTGAGTGTGATTATAGAGAGTCTGAGGTCCACACTACACGACTGGACTGAGTGTGATTATAGAGAGTCTGAGGTCCACACTACACGACTGGACTGAGTGTGATTATAGAGAGTCTGAGGTCCACACTACACGACTGGACTGAGTGTGATTATAGAGAGTCTGAGGTCCACACTACACGACTGGACTGAGTGTGATTACAGAGTCTGAGGTCCACACTACACGACTGGACTGAGTGTGATTATAGAGAGTCTGAGGTCCACACTACACGACTGAACTGAGTGTGATTATAGAGAGTCTGAGGTCCACACTACACGACTGGACTGAGTGTGATTATAGAGAGTCTGAGGTCCACACTACACGACTGGACTGAGTGTGATTATAGAGAGTCTGAGGTCCACACTACACGACTGGACTGAGTGTGATTATAGAGAGTCTGAGGTCCACACTACACGACTGGACTGAGTGTGATTATAGAGAGTCTGAGGTCCACACTACACGACTGGACTGAGTGTGATTATATAGAGTCTGAGGTCCACACTACACGACTGGACTGAGTGTGATTAGAGAGAGTCTGAGGTCCACACTACACGACTGGACTAAGTGTGATTATAGAGAGTCTGAGGTCCACCATTTTTCTGACCCTAACCCTATATTATTTTACAAGGGAGCTGCTGGGGGAACACTACCACCAGAGTTACTTGGGTAGTTCTGCTTTAAGATGTTAAAATGTGGAGTAGGTGTGCACAGAAGGGAAATAAATCCAGAAAAAGCCAACAATATAAATAGTAGTATTTGTTTGCTCTAGCTTTAGCAAGGTCTGAGATCGGCTTCATGATTATTATGTAAAACTGAGGTACAAGACGGTTTTCATTTATTAAGAAAACATTTGTAATGTTCCGGTCAGCAGCTCTTGTAGCTGTGAACCAGGCTCTGAGCATGAAGACACAATAGTGCTCCAAAATGCTCCAAAGGAAAGCAGTCTGATAATGACTCACAGCCATGTCGGAAACTCAGCACTCTGGGGCCCTTGCAAAAAGGAGCATAAACTGCCCACTGACATCCTGAGATTAAAAGTGACCCTGCATCCTGAAGAGAACGTAAAGACAGAACACACATTATTGTCATAAAAGTACAGATGAGCGCTGGAAAGTGGAGAGGCCTGGGAACAGCACAGGCACCCGGACCAGCAGGCGACACCTGTGGGCATGCGGTCACATGACGACCGGAAGTAATGACAGACACTTTCTGGCCTGTCTAGGTCTTTCTAGGTCTGTGGTACATTAGTTTCTGTTCCTCCTGTTTTCGCTGCTTGAGCAACCCAAACACTTTTCAAACACACCGACATCTTTTCCATGACCACGTGATTCGTCTTTCCACATGGTTATTTCAGAAATGTGAAGCCATTTACTGCATCAGTTGGGTTTAAATACTGTGATGCAGCTGAAAGATCATCACCAATGCAGCAGTCATTCAGTAGGAGGCTTGTACCTTTAAGCTTAGTTGAAGCCAAGTAGAGACTTTTTTGTGTAGTTTTCCATTAATATTTGTCAACAATTTTAGACAAAAAAAGCTTTTTTGCCACCATAAAGAAAGACCTTGATTGATCATTGGACACTTATCCCATACTTAAGTCTAAGTCAAAGGATTGAAACTGTTAAAATAAAGGTTTTGCCCAGATTCCTGTTTATTCCAGACTCTCCAAATTTCCACCCCCAACTGGGTTTTTGATGTAAGGAATAAAAAAGTCTCAAGATTTGTATGGCAAAGAAAATAAACTATCAGGTTAAAAACCTACAAGTATCAAAAGAAAAAGGTGGCTTGGATTTACCTTGTCTTAAAAATGACTATTTCAAAGCATTGCTGTACTGGTGCGATTCAGAATATGAAGCCTAATGGAAATATACTGAGAGTAATGTGATGCCGGAGGTTCCTGTACACAACCTTACAGTCAAATGGAAGACATTTGTGATGGAGCACCGTAAAAGCCGTTACAAGTTGGCCTGGACCAAACAGAGATTAAGCGAAAATAAGATTTTTTTTTTTTTTAAATGTGTGATTTTCGTTTTTTTTTGCAGAATGTGCAAGTTCAAGTTATGAAGGAGCCCCTGTGTGCTTCAGATAACACTATTGGTTGTCTTAAACGTATACATTAAGCTGTTAAAAATGGGTAGTTTTCAGGTCTTTTTCCAGAGCTCCTGGGGGGCGTCACCTTTTTCTAGCTAGCGCATTGTTGATATTTTTCCACCAATCAGCTGCGAACCACATGGCTACTGATTCAGCAGCAGCTACACAACTCATCAGAGACATTATTCATTCCTCCAGACTTTCTCCAGAGTTTATGATTCCCTGGACTGCATTGCAACGGAACTGAGGTACTTTTACTCTAAAGTATTGCTTTAACGCTGTGTTTTAAGGAGGTCTCGTGATGTCACTTTAGCCTCTTCACTTTTGCCTCGGGCACCTGAGCAGAGACGGAGCAATGCTAAGCTAACACGCTGCTTCAGTGCACTCTGCATAATAAATACGGGCTTAATGTGACTACTTGCTGAAAAATCAACATCACGTAGTCTCTTGAAACTAGCTGTTTTGGCATGGTATAATGTCTGCATGCATGCTTTTTGTGTATTTTATGGTGCTTTGCGTTAGTTTTTGAGGCTAAACCGCCGTTTAGCTCCGGGCCGTGGGGCTAAGTTGAAAGCTAAACTTTGTTATCACCATGTTATCGGGTTATTTTTCGCGTTTATCGCGTTGTTCTGTACAAATCATATAATTATGCAGTATTTCTTGACCCATGGGTTGTGTGGGTCGTGCTTTGTGTGTGTTTTATGGTGCTTTGCGGTTTAGTGTTGTTTAGTTTTCATGAAATCAAAAGTTGGCTAATCCCCCCGATGCTGAATCAAAAGTAAATATTTAAATTCAACTCCGACTTCTGGTAGAGATGTGATTTGTTAACGTGAAAATAACTTTCACATTCTTGGATTAATACATTTTTATTATGCACTGAATCACCTGTAAATTCTGTTTATCGACAAATGGCAATAAACCCTATTCTGATTCTGATTATTTGATGCTACTCAGGGCTTTTTGTAATCCAAGTATTTCCATTTTAATATAGTAACTTCTAATTCATGAAAATAACACTACATCAATAACAGCAGCTGTAGGGGGAAGGTGCAGTCAGTGTGACAGGGGGGAGGGCTTATTCCAATGAGATGCAAATGAGCCCCCCTGTGACTCTGGGCTCACTCAGGTGAAAAACTTTGAGCCCCGTTTTCTCAGTGAAAGGTTTTGAGAGTTATATACATTCAAATGACCACAACTTACTCAAATATTATCAGATGTGCATGAGTGAGACATCATTGCATAGCTTTGAATTCACACTTTCAGAATCTGTGAATAACTCAAAATGTCTCCAGGTAAACTTCTAACTGGTTTATCCACAGTCAGTCACATTTAGAAAACCCTGGGTAAATATGTGCTTATGACCTGGAAGGAGCAAATAAAACATACAAACTAAAAAAACTTGTTAGCCACTAACAGTACAGACCTGAGATTTAAGGTTTGGATAAGCTACTTTTATCTATTTTTGATATAATTTGTAATCTTGAGCACAATACCACAGTTGCCTTTATCTTTACCTAAAAATATATAATGTGCTGGCCAGACTATTTTCTTGGTTCCTCCTCACTCCCGAGGCCTAATGAAGAGAGAGTTGAATTTAGAGGTGATGAAAGTTGAGGATTAGGAAAGCCTCAGGTTCGGCATTAGGGGCTGTGGTTAAATGCTGTAACACACAGATAGAGGGATGAAGAGGACGAGAGGAATTTCCACACTGTGAGCTACTGTAACCCACGTACTTTTATTGCAAATAGGAAAACAAACTACAACTCCCAATACCCCTTCTTGTCACGTGGTTTACGTATGTTGCGCGTCACACACGCACTGCGTCACTTTAGCCAATCACGCACTTGCCGGTTCAATATCAGCTTCCTGTGTGCCTCTCCGGGCACGGTGTTGGGAGAGGCGACAGGATGGCTGAACCAGGTACGCTTTGCAACAAACACCCGCTTTTTAATCATCTTAAATGTCGCCGGTTTTAAACTTGTGTATGTTAATAGACGGTTTATCAACCGCCGCTGATGCTGGACTCGTAGCGCGCAGGAAAACGTGGAATTTGGTGAGTCTGTCTGAGTTGTCTGTCTGTGTCTTCTTGTTGTGATGTATATTGCTTTGATTATTGATATATATATATATATTCATTGCCGTGCCAACAGATTATTTATCTAAACAGGTATTTATTCAAGTGTTTATTTAAATGTATTTGTACAACTGAATGTAATAAGTATTTACTGCATTACTTGTAATTTAAAGAGATGAACCAAAGAACCTAGAAGCTAGCTAAATGTTGGGTATTACACTGATGGACCTGTTTATTGATCGCAGGCCAGGTGTGCCCAGTGGGGTACCAGAACGAAGGATTAACTTGATGGCGAGCTGAGACCAGCCTGGACCCAGAACCAGAATTGAACACTGAACATTACAAAACTACAAACTTTCCAACATGAGCCACCTGCGGTATGGTAGGGGCTGATTCAGCCGTCCACTCCCACCTGAAAGACACCACACACCTTGCGACCTCTCCCCTCAGTCACAGCGCTATATTTTTGGACAATACAAGAACTCGGTTGCTTCTTTTATGGACATTTGTACTATTTTCATTCAGATGTGCAAGTGTTACTATGAGTGTGTGTGCTTTCTACCGTGGATGTCTTGCACTGAACATTATTGAAACTTGGATTGTTATTGATACCACCAGAAATTGTAATACGCTTCAGTATAACATTGGAAATCTGCGATTGTATATATTGTAAATATTGGTATGTTGGTCACTGTAAATATATAAGGCACAGCCGCACTTTGATTCGCTAGTTTTTGTATTATTGCTTGCATGCACCTCCCTGAGTCGAACCTTCTGATCTAGCCCAGTGGCATATTCTCACATATGCTACACTACTGTAGACTTATACAAACTGACCACACACCAAAGATCATTTTAATAATGGGCATAATTTCATGCTCCTGGACACTAGCTAAGAATGTGGATATAGTGTAATAACATTAAACGAATATCAAGGGCCTCAATGAAGTGTGAAGCCCTAGGACTTGGTTTGGTCCCATTTAGTCCTGACATAATCCGGGTTTAGTTTCAGGTTTAGTACTAGTTTAGTCCCAATTGTGATGAGGTAAACGTGCAAGCGTGAATGCATTGCAAGCATTTCTAAAATCAGTCTTAAATTAACCAAGAAATTTAGTCTTATATCTAGTCATAATTTTGAATAGTGATAATTTTTATTAAACGTGTGCGGATTAACTTCTCTGCCAGCGCCACCTGCTTGTCTACAAATACAGCAAAATAAACCTTAAAATCTCAAATTAAAATCCAGGTCAAAAACTTGAAATTCCTTAACCCATAAGCCATGACATCACAGTATTCTAGAATGTCTATAGTTTAAAATTGAGCTGGAGAGAGGTCAGAATTTGGTGTTTAACTGTCAGATTGAAGAATTCTTGACCTGGATTTTGGTTCATATTTGAAATATAAATATTTTTTCACAACAGCCTCAGAAATACCCCTTTTCTACCAAGCTGGTGTCAGTGCCGGTTCTGGGCCAGTGCCCATTTAGGAAGCAGTCTGCAGTTTTCCACCATTTAAGCGGTGGTCCAGAAATGAGAACCAGTACCAATGAAATATTAAAACATAAAAACTACAAATTATAGATAGAACTTATTTATACATAATCAATAGTATAGTATATATCAATAGTAGTCTCATCTCCAATAGTATAATCAATTTTAGGTGAAATACAACAAAAACTGGAAATCAGTTAGGTGAATGAAACAAAACAAATGCTTACTATTAGCTAGTAAACAGTGTTGCTATGACAACACACACTCGCTCTTATTTGGTGGAAAACCAAGCTGATATAGCACAGAACCAGCACCAACCTGGAACAGAGTTTTAAATTACATAGACCACCATCTGAGATTATGATCATCAAACTCTAGAACTTGTACATAATCTATTGAATCCTTTTGCTTTATAATTGTGCACACTAGTTTTGACATAATAACAATATTTACATAAATGTACATAAATTATAATTTGAAATAATCCGGGCAAAGCAATAACATCTCCATGGAAAAAAATCTGTTAGATGACCCCCACGAGCAAAGGTACATAGCGCACCTTTAACTTTTTTTATTTTACCAATAATTATAACATTTTTATTCATTGTATTGTAAATTATTATAGCAAGTTTCAAGGTCCTTTAAATATATCTCTGCTGTTGTTGAATTACATAAATCAACAACTCAATGCTCAACTTGAGAACTCACAGAATGACTTGAATCTTCATTTTTGTGACAGTCAAACATGTAGAGTGAATTCTTGGTATGATCTCTACCTTCTAAACAGTTTCCAAACTGTTATGGAAACACAACTCTGAACCTGTGGCTGAGATGGGCCCAGCTTGTTATTCCTCTGCGTCTCATCCCAACGCGCTCAGGGCCGGGGGAAAGTCGTCTCCATGCCTCATTCTTTTTACGCTTAAAAACACACACACACACGCCATTTTTCTGCCATAAGTCCTTGAAGTTACCATCCACATGCCAAGTTCTCGTTCTGAGCCAGCATTTGTGAGGCTAAGTGCCGGCTTTCCTGCTTCTCTCATCAGCTGAGGAGATGATGCTTAAAAACAAGGCCAAAGACGAGATTCTAAACTGTTTATGGATGGAATGCCTAGAAAGCAGATTCAGAGACTAACCGTATACATGCAACAACTAAATACGCACAGATTCTTGCAAAAACATATTAATCTTAATCAGAGTATGCAGTAGAACTAAATATGAGTCTGGAGAATGATGGTGCAGAGTTCTGTCACAGCTCTGTTCATTTTTCCGTCAGTTGGATGTTACTGGTTGTGACACATGATCGATATTCCAGCTGCCTTCTTCTCAGCCATAACTGAGTTGGAGTTTCTTGTTTGCGTTTCATTCTTGATTTTATTATTGGCTTTTACTTTTAATTTGGGCTCCAAGTCAGTCTGGAGTTCAAATAATAAAGCATACATAAAAAAAATTCTGATTAATTTATAGTTACTATTACAAATATGATTTCAATTAATTTATTCACTCATTAATTTAGGTCAAAACTGTTAAAATCTTAAGCTGGTTGGCATAAGATCAAAGTTTTACACCAAACAGCAAATATCTGAGATTTAAGTGTGTTGGTAGAAAAGTGATGCATCTCCAGGCAATTCAAGTTCATCCAAAGCTGACGTTGCGCAGTGGAGTCTACATGCAGTTTATTATGCAGCTTAAAACATTATTGACAGATGTTTTACCTCTTTGTTGTCTTCACTGAGCCTTAAAAGGGAAACTTTGGTCAAATCGGCAGCGGAGCAGGGCTGATGCTTTGGTTTACATGCGTATTAAGTAGCCATGCTCGCTCAGGCTTCTTGCCTTTTTACAGGCCTCAAACGAAAATAATAAAACAAACATTGCCCAAAAGGGCCAAAACATCACCTAATGTTTCTGAGTTACTGAGAGTGATGCTCTGTACTGTGGAGGAGTGATATTGTAAAAACATAAAAACAAATAATTGGGCTACTTTAAGTAGGCAATAATTTACTCCAAATGGAATTCATATTGCCAATCTATGTTTACAAAGGCACAGCATCATACTAAACTGTCTTAATAAAAAAAAACATAAAAAATAAGAAAATTCCTGACAGATTTAGATGGGCATCAGATCGGTATTAAAGATAATAAACTAGTGAAAAAATGTTATCGAAAGCCAAAAAAACAATACGTCTTCGGTCATAGGTCCCTTCTTGTGCCACTAGAACATCCAAACACTCGTTTGGGTGAAAGCAAACACTGTGGGGGCAGCCATTTAAGCAGGGACTCCCAGAGTTCCCCCTCCCCAGACACTTCCTCCAACTCCTCCGGGAGGATCCCGAGACATTCCCAAGGCCAGCTGAGAGACATAGTCCCTCCAGCATGTCCTGGGTCTTCCCTGGGGCCTCTTCCCGATGGGGCACGCTTGAAACAACTGCCCAGGAGGATTTTGGAACAGACGCCCGAGCCAACTGAGCTGGCTCCTCTTGATGTGGAGGAGCAGCGGCTTTACTCCGAGCTCATCCCGTGTGACTGAGCTCCTCACCCTATCTCTAAGGGAGCGCCGAGCCCAGCGGAGGAAACTAATTTAGCCCGCTTGTATCCGCGATCTTGTTAGATTGATCAGTAAATTGAGAACTTTGTCTTTCGACTCAGCTAGTGTGAAAATAACAAATAATATCACATATAAGTCACTCCGGAGTACAAGTATATAAGTATAAGTCGCACCCCGGCCAAAACAATGAAAAAAGGTGCAACTTATAGTCCAGAAAATACGGTAAATACGCTCACCACAGACGTGTGCAGAGGCAGACATCTAAGGACGGTCAAACATGGGAAAGAGTCCATCTAATAGTGATGTGCCCATTCCGGAGACACATCTCACGCTGGCAATGTCAAAGAAATATGGGAAAGACTGTCTGGAGTGTCTGCCAGTGTGATCCAATAGATTTGGTTCTCCATCTGGCGGATTGTGGAGCATGTCTTCAACATGAGCCTGAAGCTGAGGGTGGTACCACAGGTCTGGAAGACCTCCTGTCTGGTACCTGTGCCTAAGACACCGCGCCCCAAAGACCTCAACAGCTTCAGGCCAGTGGCTCTCACGTCCCACCTGATGAAGACACTGGAGCGGCTAGTCCTGGACCACCTCCGCTCCACCGTGAGCTCAGCCATGGACCCGCTGCAGTTTGCATATCGGTCTGGCATCGGAGTGGAGGACGCCGTCATCTCCCTGCTGCACCGCTCTCTCTCTCACCTGGAAAAGCCTGGCAGCTCTGTGAGGATTCTGTTCTTCGATCTTTCCAGCGCCTTCAACACCATCCAGCCGCTGCTCCTGAGGGACAAGCTGGAGACGGCTGGTGTGGAGTATGACCTGGCAGAGTGGATCCTGGACTACCTCACAGACCGACCCCAGTTTGTGAGAGCCCGGAACTGTGTGTCTGACACTCGGACCTGCAGTGTGGGGGCGCCCCAGGGCACTGTCCTCGCACCCTTTCTCTTCACCCTTTACACTGCAGACTTCAGACATGACACGGACAGCTGTGTCCTGCAGAAGTTCTCTGACGACTCTGCTATCATCGGACTCATCACGGACGACGATGACGCGGAGTACAGAGGACTGGCGCAGGACTTTGTGGACTGGTGTCAGCGGAACCACCTCCTCATCAACGCGGGGAAGACCAAGGAGATGGTGGTGGATTTCCGCAGACGCCACCCCACTGCCCCCTCACCAGTGAACATCCAGGGACGGGACATTGAGAGAGTGGACTCATACAAGTACCTGGGTGTTCATCTGAACCACAAACTGGACTGGACTCATAACACGGACACACTGTACAGGAAGAGCCAGAGTCGGCTCTACCTCCTGAGGAGACTCAGGTCTTTTGGAGTGACAGGGCCACTCCTGAAGACCTTCTACGACTCTGTGGTGGCATCAGCCCTCCTGTACGGTGTGGCCTGCTGGAGCAGCAGCATCACAGAGAGGGAGAGGAAGAAGCTGGACAGAGTCATCAAGAAGTCCAGCTCCGTCCTGGGCTGTGCTCTGGACTCGGTGCAGGAGGTGGGGGACAGGAGGGTCCTGGCTAGATTCACATCTATGCTGGACCATGAGTGTCACCCCCTGCAGGACACTCTCTCCGCTCTGGAGAGCAGCTTCAGTGAGAGACTGATCCACCCTCGCTGTGTGAAGGAAAGGTTCCGTAGGTCTTTCCTTCCTGCTGCTGTCAGACTTTATAACAAAAACTGTTAGTACTGAACACTCGCAATACTGACCTAACCATGTGCAATTCTGTCATATGTGCAATTGCTGTTGGAATTCATGTGCAATTCATGTGCAATCTATGTGCTGTCGTGACACATATTCATGTGCAATTACTGTCGTGATCACATGCAATGGTATTTATGTATTTATTTGTCTATGGGAGTTTTTATTTATTTATAGGAGATCTTCTACTGAAAGTGTTTTTCAGACTTCCTATAAGTGATCTGTTCTTCTGTATCTACCTGCGTTGCACCAATGAAATTTCCCCATGTGGGACAATAAAGGAATATCTTATCTTATCTTATCTTATCACTAAGCACGGACAAAATGTATGATTCATGTCAGCAAAATAGTTACATTTAATGAATAGAATTGAAGGCTTTGTGATTTCTTTCATGTCATTGTGATTTTTATTATTTGTTCTTCCTGTTGTGTGAATCACTTTGAATTGCCTTGTGTACGAATTGTGCTCTACAAATAAACTTGCCTTGTCATATCATATCATATCGGACAGAGATCTGATATTCCCATCACTAATGGGGAGATAAGGTCCAATTCACAGCATTGTGCAATGGACCCTCTGCTTTAATCTAATCTAATCTAGTCTAGTCTATTAGAACTAATTTAAACATCTCTGCAAATGGCAAACTGACTAGATCCAGTCCATTTGTATAATCCAAGCAAAAAACATTTGATTTATGATCCCTTCAAAGTAGTCTTTGTTTATAGAATTGTTGCAACAAGTGACCTCAGTCTGACACAAATAAACTAAGCAGTCCTATTTTATTCCCTGAAGAAACTGTAAAATCTGAACTTCTCATATTAAATTGTGAATAGTATTTGGCTAAAAGCTGATCCCTGGGCACTTGCTCAAGTCCACTGAAGGTTAGCTCCTGGCATCAACCAATGCAGACGTTGCATCATTAAGAGAAGCATGGAAGAAAAACAAACCCAATATGAAA
>NW_027315812.1:27273211-27310711 GCF_026437365.1 Eucyclogobius newberryi
ACGGTAAAGAATCTACCTGTGGATCAGTAGATCCAAGTTCCAACCTAAGAAGACATTTGAGTCTTAGGTTCTAGAGCTTTTGAGTATTGTTATACACCAGTTTGTGTTGCACAGTTCATATTGATGACTGTACTTTTAAAACATGTACTGTATGTATGACGTGGAGCAGTCAGGTGCAGCAGGTGAAAAGGGGAGAAAAGGTCCCTTACAGATTGCCTGTTACACAGCTCCACTGTTGTGGTTTGTGCAAGCCACAGCCGCACAGCACGATCACTCATATAGTAAATTATTCAATAACAACCAAAATGAGCCCTGTTCCTATGGAAAGCTATTTGTCATTTATTGAGAAAGGTAAATTGTGTTCAGTTTATAGTAAATTTCCCAATAAAAAAGGCCAACAGATGGATATAGCATCATGCTTGACCAGCTCAGGAAACAATGCATCTGACTGCGTGAATGAAAAGAAACTGCACAAACTGGTGTAAATCAGTGTAATCCCTCATTGTCCAGAAGTGTTCCATTGAAGAAAATATTCAGTTGTAGTCATCTGAATGTTTCCACTCTCTTCTGCGAGTTTCTCTCAATCTGTGGGTCTAGTATGAGAACTCAGAATATTTATCCTACTCTGAGCTGCATAAGCCCTAACAAGAAGATTGGTTTGAGTGGAAACTTAAAACAGTACCAACAAATAGATAAACATGACAATTATATAATTATCATTATCAGGTTCTGCCCGGTGGGCAGGGCTTACTCAGAGTAGGGTAAATATCTGACTAGATCCACAGATTGAGAATCTTTTTGAAAAACAAGACATTTCGAGTCAGTGTCCAGTCGACTACAACTGAATCTTTTTCTACACAAAATGGTATGTTAACATAATCAAAAGATTAGTTACTATAGTAGTATCCAGTGTATCAAATGTCTTCTCAGATGTGTGAACTTGCAGTACTTATTCTCAGGTAGATTGTCTAAGCAGTACAGACTGGTGGCACAGTTCAAAGGGGAAGGGTGGAATCCTCCATATCATTCATAGAAAGGGTGGATTCTACCTCATCATACATGGGCCCAGAACCATGGAGGATACGCCGACTCACCGGAGCACACACCTGGTTTGGGGCAAAGTGATCCCATTGGCAACCACATTAGAGCTGTAACATTAGAGCTGTAAATGGGCCATTAAAGTTAGCCCGAGCCCATGAACCATGATAGGGTTTGGGTAAAGATCTTCAGCTCTTCACCATATGACCTGGATTTACAGGCTTGTGGTGGTTAAGATACTATTCTGATCTAGAACAAAAAATAACATGTATTTATGAGCACAATTATAATGAGGCATGTATTTTTTGTCGTCATAAAAAAAAAAAAAAAAAAAAAACATTAATTGATGAATCAATATTGTCTTTCTCTGCTCTATTCCGTCTCTGTGAACCACTTTGGAAAGTGCTTGATGATAAAATTCGACTTTGGTCAGGCGGAAACTCCATTCTTTTAAATGGAGAACGAGGGAAAAGTCTTGTTTCTAAAATATGCAAAAAAGTAGATAGATTTGTGTAAAATGTCTAATGACGTGACCAACAAGTCAACAATGCACAGAATCTCTGGGCCTGAAAATGGCTTCTTAGTCTGCCTAGAACTTGATTTATCTCAAGGTCTGCAGGCCTATGTTAATTAATACAACCAGAAGAAGGATTACGTGGAATGGAGGTGCCCAGACTGCCTTCTGGAATAAGGTGAATAAAGAAAGTAGACTTGGTAAAGGGATGTCAAACTGTCAAACACAGGGACACATAGGGATGGGGAGAGAAGGTATGAAGTTGTGAGTTATGAAACTCTGAAATCTTTATAGTTCATTTCAGGTAATCTTAACCGCAGTTCAATTTTCCTTTATAAGCCTCTTGTCTGGTATTATCAGAAATATTATTTGTCAGATCATTGCATTGTTGTAGTTGGACAACTACATTGACTGTGTGTTTGGCCATATGCACTGTGAAGAAGCATGTAAGGTAATGTCTGTCCAAACAATGAAACTTCAATGACAAGAAATTGGATCAGACATAAAGCACTGAACAATGCTTTAGACTCCTCCAGTGGTTTAAAGCAGAAACTCCATGAGCTCAGGTCGTGCTGTGTGTGGATGATTAGCTTGGGTGTGATAGGACAAGCCAAATAACAGGAAGCACGGAGGCCAAGGCTGAGAGGTCAATTTTAGATTACACATATGTTATGAAGCATCAAGTTATGGATTTAATCAGAGCTAAGGGAGGTTGGGTGGTATATAATTCACTGCAGTGCGACTAGTAAAGTATTTGAGGTTAGAGTGAATTAATGAAAAGTAACTAAGAAAGAGAAAAGACACCTACCAAACTCTACTTCCACATCGTCTTTAGAGGAGCAGAAGACAAAACATGACAAACATTTAGATTTTTCAAATACATTTCAAAACACAATCTTCAACATTGACTCTATAAAGGATTAGGAGCTGCATTACAGTCAATGAACAGGGAACAAATAGAACATATGTAACCATAGGCAAATCTAAAGCTCTGGTTTCAAACTATTTCAGAACTATTGCATCTTTGTTTCTACTGGTTAAACAGACACACATTGTTACCTAGTGATAGCACACAGCTGGATGTACAGGCCTGTGGAGTGTCCACTTCAAAAGAAATAAAGACAGGTTAATGAGCTTTTGTACACAGTACTAAAGTCTAAAATAATAAAGACTTACAGATACTGAAATGAGTAAAGGCAAACGAGGGAACATTTGATATTTTTATTAAATAGTACATTGAAGTTCAGTTATTTGAAGTATATGTGAAATTGCAATAAATTGCAATTTCAGAAGAATAGGGGTTAAACTATGATGAATTAATTAAATATAAAAATGCAAACATTTAGTTGTTTAGTCAATAAGTCAAGGCATTGGGTATTATTTGACTCCTATTTTGGGGGTTTTACAGCAGAAGTGAGAAGGGGTTTTGTAAGTTATCTTGAGATTTGGGAGTAAATCTTCCTTTTTCCTGTTTAACACAATGTTTACTAGTAGTTTTCTGCATAAATATATGTGCCACACCATGTCCTTTTCCAACTTTAGTGGACCAAGAATTTCCATAAGTCTCTAACTGCCATGTTTTCCAAAGCACCAAAGTTTAGCTTATAAATAAACAATTCCTTGCACCTCACTTATTTGTCAGGTACAAATGTACCCAAACCAAGAGCGACCACAGACCCTCGCCGCACTTTCTGCTTTCTCCTAACATGAAATCAAAGTCAACAGTAGCAGCAGGCTCTCTTTCTCCTCGTCGTGAGCCAGTCCCTATCCTTCCTGACAGGAGGCTTCAGAGCTCAGTCTCCCTGGATTTCAGACACACACTTTGGGCAGTATCGTGTGTCACCGGCGTGCCCAAAGACAAACCGCAGACACTGACGGAGGAGGTGAGACCGGCAAAGAACTGAGCGCTGACAGAAATATGAGCGGATGTGCTATTTGTTCAAAATCAGAACCATTCGGGGTTGTTGCAATGTGGGCCTGAAGTTCCATAGTCCAATTTCTTTTTGATCCATTGACGATTATAAAAGTCAGTTCTGAAATGACGGATGGGAATACGAGAGTCTGTAAACAAACCTGGACAATTAGGCCTATTATCGGTTCTGATTTGAGAAGGACAAGACAAAATAAAATGGTTTGAATAATGTTATTATTAAAGTAAAGTGAGGAGCATTTGGACAAGATCAAAATGAAACTTTGACTTTTGGAGTATGACCACAAATCAGGAACAGAATATTGATGGGTAAATCATCTGTTGCCTGCAATCCATCCAAAACAACTGCAATGGACTAAATGTTCCATGTCACTTTCCTTCTAAGTACAAGAATATCGCTAATTTTAGTTTGTCTAGAAATACCGTCTATCAAAAAGTCTGGCACTACATAAGAATTTTCCTACAGCGCTTTCTCATTTTAGTTATACATTTGATTTAAGCAAAACCAACCAACAGGGAAATGTGATCATATTCATATTTTATATAAAGTAAAATGGAAGATAAAAGAGTAATTGGACATTCAAATATTTATTATTAGTCCCTAAATGCCCTTGGGCCAGAGTCAGCCGCAGCCCTTCTCCTACTCTTCTACAGGACAGAACTAGAGATTACTACAGGCTGCTAACTATTTACGCTCTCTGTTGTTGCATTTATGAAAACATGATTTAGACATTTGTAAGAACAACTTCTTACAAATGTCTAGGCCGCATGAGCTCAACGGATCCCACATCTTGTTTCATTCTAATTTTTTGCTCCTTGTGGGCCTTGAAATAGGACAAATGTGCCCCAGATTTGTACAGTGCTCATACGCATCACCAACTCACTTTGAAAAGAGCAGTGACACCACTCGAGTCCTAGAGTTAGTTAGAAGAACTAAAGCCGGAGTAGGCCTAATATAGGTTTCATGTTTAATTGTAAAAGGGACAATGCAGCTGCAACAGGCTATTCAATTCCAACTGCATGAAGCGCCCGGTGCCCGTCAGAGCACTTGATGCCCTTTGGGCACTGAACAACATAAAATGTAAATGTACAAGATAACATTGAAAAAAGAAAAAGCCTAAATAAACTAAACAATCCTCAAATCCTTAACGACATGCGTAAGGCTGGACGATAAGACACTCTGAATAAGACATAGCCCATGATCTGTCCATCTTTTACTTGCACGCTGGGTCTCTTCAGCTGACACCTGACACAGGGCTCCCGCTGCGCTGCACGGCCGGCTGCTAAAGGTAACGCTGGTGTGCTCGACTCCTCTCTGAAGCCTGTAAATGGGCCTGAGTTATGGGATGATGTCAGTGCGGTGGCCCGGTTCCTTCCAGCTGGACGTCTCTTTGTCTTTGACTTGTGATCTCTTTTTCTTAAAGGGCCTCCCGGGACCAGTAGATCCTCCTCATGACACACGCTTGCATTGGAGTTAGGGGTCTGCTGGAACTCACCAAGGACTTGATTATTTAAAGCACTGACTGTGCAGTACTGACAAGGATGAGAGGAACTTGGTGTTAGTCAAAGCAAATGGCTTGAATATCTTCTTAAAAGCGTGTTTGTCCGAGTTAACAAAATAACAACACCAATGTGGTGTTTTTATTTGGCATTGTTTAGATTCCTCCATTTACCATATTTTCCGCACTATAAAGCCGTCCGTGCGCTTAATAGTCCGGTGCGCATAATATATGGTTTATTTCTGGTTGTGCTTACTGACCGCGAAGATATTTTGTGTGATACATGGTGTATAAAGAAGATTTGGGACACGAGACGCCGACGCGCGACTATATTTACAGTACTCCGGAACTGGAAGTCCCAACAACATATTTGCAAAGCATTCTGGGAGTAGTAGTCTACCTGCACGCGGCACATGCGATACTTTGTCAAAACGTAAACAAAATTTTCAGTCAGGCACAACGCAGACACCTAGAGCCCAAGATGGCTGCTGCCTAGAGACCATTGGAACGCTTATATTATGCGCTTACGGGCAAAACTATCAGTCAACTGTGGGAATCAAAAGGCCGGAATCATCACTGAACTGCCGCGTGGGTCCGACATGCGGGATCACATGACCAAAGAGATTTTAGCACGGAGCACTATCGGCGCTTTGGCTGCTTTTACCATTATGCACCTCAGCAGACATTAAACCGGAAAACGGGACGTAAACAATCAGGGCTGTCCCAGGTAAATCGGGACGTCTGGTCATAGCTATGCGGGATGTAGTTCAGCTGCATTTGAAGGATTTGATGGCGAGGAATGAACTGAAAAAGTGAGTGTATTGTGTTGTATTTTATGTGTTGCAACTGAACGAGGCTGGTAGTTGTTGTGAATACGCTAACGTGTCTTTTAGCGGTAGCAGAGTGTGTTCTGTGTTTGTATTTTACGTGTTTACAAGTGATCTTGACTGAGAATTGATTTGGATTTGCTAACGTGTCTGTTAGCGATAGCAGAGTGTGTTTTGATGTTGAACAATGTTGATCTGAATGAGTTGAGCGCGTTTAATAAAGCTCAACTGACTCTGACTTATCTGTCTGTTTTGTTTATCTTATGCGCCTAATAATCCGGTGCGCTTTTTCATGCGCAAAATACGGTATATCTAAGGCAACAGCTGGTAAGTTTGCAGGGCATGAAAAAGGCCTATTCATGCTTTACTGTGTTAAAAAATAGTTTTGATGTTTCCGAACTAAATGGAATGCGATATAAAAGATTGTTTCAACACTTGGAGCAAGGGTTTGAATCCTTCTATAAGGCAACGGTGGTGACACATTTTCAAATGAATAATTGGCAGCAAGGTATAGGAGTGTAACAATTCACTCTATCAATGCAAAATAACATCTATATGTAAAATATTGATTATATGTAGATACTGGATAAAGAATGATTTATTTTACTTTTAATTTACCAGGAAAAATATTAAAAAATATGATTTACAATGTTTGCCTTGGAAATGGCAAATATGTACATATAACATTTAAAAGGAGCTGTATTGAATAGAATTGTACCAAAAAAGTCAAAAATAATTGTATAATGGTATTGTTTGGTCTTACAATTATATTTTTTTTCCATAAATGTAAGTGCTAACATGATAATGAGTTTGACACATCAGCACACTTCCTGGTTCAAATTACTTATGTGCAAAGCTGAAACTGAACGCTAAAGTAAAAAAAAAAAAAACAAAGGCAAAGTTCAGCCTCAAAAAAGGGGGTGATTATGGACAACATCTCCTTTAATTCTCAAGTAATAATTGGCATATTTTGTAATGTAGTTTCACAAGGATTTTCCCTGTTGGGTAAATTAAATGTGCAGAATAATATGTGTAATAAATAATATAATGGCCCAAAATGTAGGCATTTCCTGGGTTATCTGCACACCACTATAATTGAACATATTTGCTCCAAATCTCCACTAGTGTGAAAGCTTTTACATTTTAAACTAAAGTGGATTGAACACAGGGTAAGGGTCAAGGCCACTTAGGAGCAATTTTGGCCGTTTTTTTTTCAAAAAGCTTCTGTCATTTTGCGAAGCGGAGAGCGGCTTTGTCATAATGTGTCTAGATGGAGGGAGACCCCAAGGTGAGCTCTAACCAGGTCCACGTGTTGAGACGGCTATAGACCAAACCAAACAGTGAGACGGGGAGAGGTGAGCGTGTCAGAACGGCTGTGTGAAGGCCAGTCATAACGTCAGGGGCCTGGAGGGATGCCAGGGACTGAGGGGAGAGCTGGGGTTACAAGGGAACAGGGAGACAGGTAACGGATAGAGGCGGATGAAGATTGGACGTGTTTGGAAGTGAAGGTTCATACACACCACAGGAGATCAATTTGAGCATGTTTAAAGAATGAAGTATTCTAGGGATGTTTGCCATTTTCCACTGGTGACCGATATGTGACCAATATTTGCCCATGTCAATATCAATATTTTTACATTTACAGCCCACTTGTAGTGAAATTTTAGTAAGGATCACAAATTAATTTTTAGTTTTTGTAAAAAAAAACCAAAAAAAACAAAAAAAAAACATGTTTTACACGTGATAGAATAAAAATGAGGTCTAAAATCATATAGGTTGAAAATTATTTATTGACAATCAGAAAAGTCTTTAAAATGATCTTTTTAGGCGGTGAGGAAAATAAGCACCCTGCAAAGTTCTCCCACTTAGACATTATGGAGGGGTCTGAAATTGTCCACACGGAACCGATTGGAAAGAGGACATATCTTTATATACCTTATGATGTTGCATGAAATGCAGCATGACATGGCATCATTGAGAGAAAAGGTGAGAGGCGGGAACAACACAGTTGAAAGTGGGAGGAAGAGGGAGCAGCGCACGCCACCCAGAGGCGAGTAGCACGGGAGCTGAAAGCCAAGGTGGTTAAACTCCGGGATGATAACGAAAATATAAAAAGTAAGATTCTGGATTGGAGTCCAGGTTCCGCAGGAACAATCTCAGAATTGAGGGCATTCCGGAGGGTGAGGTGGGCTTCCTCCAGACAATAATTTCAGATCTTAAATCCGGGACTGGAGTTGCGGTCCCTTCCATCACTATAGAAAGAGCACATAGTCCTCAACACAAGGACAAGAAGCTGACAAACCACAAGGCCTGATAATGACGATTCTTAACCAACGTGAGAAGGAGCGCGTCATGAAGGCTGGAAAAGTGAAATACAACGGCAAGAGGGTTTTTCTTGCAGATTAAATTTGTCAAAAACCAGCCAATTTGTATTGCATCTGAGGAATTCAAGAAAAGACAAGGCATGGCTTCTCATATCCGGAAAGAAATGCTCCTCAGAAAAATACAAGAAAGGTCACATATTAGGACATTTTTGTTGTTTTATAATGTTGTCTTTAAAAAAATAAAAATAAAAATAGTGTCGAATCTGTATCAAGTATCAAGATGTTTTCTTAGTATCATAAAATTATCCTAAGAATCGTAATATAACTATTTGCATCAAGCAGTTTGAACCCTAACCTAAAGTGTCATGCCATCTTGTTCTATCTCTTTGGAGGACATGGAACAAAGCTATTGGTAACGTTGGAGATTGACCTAACAATTGTTTAGCCCATTAAGTGTTGCCTCCCACAGCAAATGAAGCACTTTGAATGCGTATCCCATCACTGCTGAATTCCTCCAGCATTCCGCGGTGATGGCAGCAGCGAGCAAAGACGTTATTCCCTGCGAGCGCTCTGCGAAAATGGACACGATAAAGCAACGTGTGCCGCAGCCATTCGCCAAGACCAATATTGTTGCAGCCGATGGAGCTCCCGGGCTGGAAAAAGAAGGGAAGAGAGCGGGGAGAGAGCGGGGAGAGAGCGGGGAGAGAGCGGGGAGAGAGCAGGGAGAGAGCAGGGACAGAACAGGACCCCCAGCTTCCATCACCACCTCAGACCGACGAAGGGGTCTCCACGGTATCCTCCAATTACGCTGTAGTTTATAGCCCTGGGTGACTCTCTCTCTGACCCAGCCATGGTCGCTCCGCTGGGCATTGTGTGCTACTGAATCTGACCTTGGTACGAACACACAGTCATCCATAACCTATCCCCCAAAACAGGAGAGGTTTCCTGGCCAACTTTTTCTCTAATTGAGGTTTCAGTACAGAGTACAGAGGGTGAATTGTTATCATTCCGACAGTTATTCATCAAGTGCAAGGAGGGGCCAGTCGAGGGACTTCCTACTGCAGTGGCTAATCCATACAGTGAACAGTCACAGTGAACACAAGTTTGAAATATTGGAGTCTGAGAAGAATCCATGTTAAAGAAACGCATACATTAAAACATGCAAGATTGTTGTAAATAGCAGCAATCATTCTTAGAGAACCTGCTAAATACAACTTGTATAGGGCCCAGTGAATCATATTTGAGTTTAAGAACAGTAGGAGTTCGAAATATGCAGGATTTCATTCAAAAACGATGTTCTTTTATAGACCAGAATAAAGCACACTTTACACAACAAAATAATTTCTGTCAAATATAAAGTGTTCTAGTTCAGACTAAATATCGCAACATTTGGAATCCAACCTAAAATAGATACAATACTTGGCATGGGGGCTAGGGGCCCAGCACTCAGACCTCTCAGATCAAGATCCCTGAACTGCCTGGGCCTTTCTGTGCAGAGTTTGCATGTTTATCTCTCATGTTTTCTCCAGTTTTCCCTTATCAATCCAAAACATGCATTATGGATAAAATCCTTCAGCTAATGAACAAGACTCCTTCGAGATCTGGAGATGGATCCTACTGCACTGTGGCCCCACTGCTCCTGAGAGGTGGCCCCCGCGGCATTGCAGGATGGGTCAAATGCAGAGAACAAATCTACATATACGGGATGACAAAGTGTACCTTAATCATCTCTTCTTTCACATTAACAGTATTTAAATACTATTTAGTGCTCTTAAAATCAAATAAGAGTCTCTCTTATTTATTTATTTTTCTTCTTAACGCACCATGGCAAAATTTGACCAGGGTCCAGACTACACCAAATAATATAAGAAAAGCATGTAGTTTTTCTTGTGGAGGTTGTTTTATTGGGCTATTAAGATAACAGGAATTATTTTAAATAAAAACATTCTTAAAAGTTTTAACTTAACTCTTAATTTGCAGCTTCAAAACACCAAGGAAAATCAATTAACACAGAACAATAAATCAATAACAATTTAAGTTGGTCACTTTGTAAGTAACCTTTATTACTCTAGCCTATAATTAACTTTTTTAAGTGCCTCACTCTGTCTTCTTTAACCAATGTTGCCATTTGGCCTTGGAAACGTGAGACTAATCCTTATAAATATAGAGCAGAGTTTAAATTGTACACCTGCCCTGAATCTGAAGCGGCCTGACAAACCCCATGGCTCCTCTCCTCACAGAACTGGCCCCTTAAAGAGAAACAGCAGCAGAACAGTGAGGCAGTGTCTTTGTAGCAGGATATTTTTGGCCCTGGGCACCGTGTATGCCAGTATGCGGTCGAACATAACCAGGAAATGACAACATCCATAATTCACCAGGGCATATATCTAACTTTAGCAGTGCTCATTGTAGATCTGTCCGTTATTTTAGTGCTTTTATATTGGAAAAGTCATGACACATTAAATTCCGGTTTGCAATGTTGGATGGAAAAAGTAGTAATCTACAGTTGAAATATGGACCAAATGAAATGGTTTTGGTTCAGTGAGGTCGTTGTGGATGAAGCGGCCAAGTACATGTGTAGCGTAGTGTGCTCTGATGAGGGTTTATATGTTTGAGGAAATCCACAATGAAAGAGTATGAGACGCGGTACGCTTGAGGTTGGAAATCTACATAGGTTATGGTTAAATGTTGAAATTCAGAAACATCGGGACAACCTAGTCTTTATTTTAGTTGATTCATGCAATGTCACTGGAGACAATTTTACTGGTTCATTTTAGTATGTGGTATATTGGAAGAACAATTTACACATGAGGACGATATTGGCATTTAGGACATCGGCTATTGGCCTGAGGGCTACAACACAGGCAGATAACTTGTATGGGTGAACCACTTGACTAAAACAGAGGAAGACATGAAACTTTGTTTGGCCAGAATGTTCTTCAGTTCATCAGCTGCACTATGCGAGAACTTTGCTCTGCTGTAAGTGTATAGGATAAATTTCTGCATTAAATAATTGGGGGAAAATACCAAAATTGGCTTTAGATGTTGGCCCCAGAATATAAACTGGTCATCTGCTATGGATTCTTTAAAAATCTGTCTTAGCCATGGAAAAAAACTTGGCCAATAAGTTCTGCTGACAATTTGAAGCTGATTAAAAGGCCAATGTTGAACTGTGTGTTGTGGGGTGAAGAATATTGTTGTATGGCCACAGTATATAGTCAAAATCATTGCCCTGTGATTTTCTTAATATACATGTTTCTGATAAAGTTTGCTTCTACATTTAGATGATTACTTTTCAAATCAGGTATATTACATTGCCCTTGATATCTGGCAAAGTTAGAGGTAAGAGAGAGTTGTGGCCTAAAGAGTGTGTGGGCCTCCATCACATCATTGGCAGTTCCATTTCACTGCTCCGGGCCTGTGTGATCAGATTGGAGCTGTGTCTGTGCCAGCTCTCTCATACTGTATACAGTGTAAAGTGGAGTCTGGCAGCTTGTGTGTGCCTCAGGTTAGAGCAGGAACCGTCTGGACAGGCTTTTCACTCAGGTGTAGTGAGCAGTCATGGTATAAACAGGATTAGGCCTGGCGCTCCCGTGGCAGCCGCTTGGAAACATTCCATGTTCGTATCATGTCAGATTGATATAATACTTACTGATGGATATAAAAAATGCTTATATTGCCATATTGTACAGCAAATTCTGTTAAAATGTTAAACTGTTACACAGAATAAAATTAATTATTTAGTCTTTGCAATTATGGGCACTAGGTTCAACTTGTTTATCTTCCAGCTTCAAGATTCAACTTTTTCTCACTGTGCATAATGCACATCCAACATATGGTGAGACCGACAGGGTTGAGACAGCAGAATGTGGTGACAGACATAGACAAAATGAAACATGGAGCATGAAGGAAATGCCCCAGACACACAGCTCCTTTGACAGGTGTGACGCGCTAACATGCTACAAATGACTTAAAGAAAAGTAGGACCAGAAATGACCAAAACCAAACGTGGCGTGATGAAATATGCTTACATGATCGTCGGGTGGAGCTGCGGAGGAGCGAGGATGGGAGAGTGACTACGGGCTGGCACACTGCAAACCTCCTGCAGAATAGAACACAAAGCTCAGATTTGAGGGATGCACAGGGAGTCATAAACAGGAGTGGAGAGAACACAGTGACACAAGGAGATGTGGAAAAAGAGCAATATGGATTTTTGGAGAATAAAAATATGATGATGATCCTGTATCCGTCACTTATGAGTGGGCAGCATGTCTTAAGAGCATTAAACAATGAGGAAAGGGGTGGGTACGTTTTCATTCTTTTTGGTTGATACGTTTGTGAGCTTCTATGGTCTAACAGCTGTAATATACTGTTGAAGACATTTTGTAGTGTCAGTAATGTTGGGGCCTTGCACCTCACCTCTCCTGGAACTGCTTGGAGGGGATGAGGCCTGCGCGAGGGTTGGCTTCACCCTGGTGTTTGGCCTGCCACCAGGTCGGGTCGTCCTGGCTCACGATGTGAAGGACGGTGCCTTTTTTGAAGGCCAGACCGGCTTCTTTACATGGGATGGCTTTGTCCTCCAAAGGGTTGTAGTCAAAGAGGGCCTTCATAAAGACCTGCACACAGAGACAGAGAGTTAGAGAACAGACGAGGAGAGGCAGTGGAGTGTGGTGTGATGACGACTCAGGAGGATTACTGTACAAAGGTCAGTGCAATCACAAGTTGGAACATCCATGTGTTTGCCAAGTGGGTCTGACTCATTCGATGACAGCGCCTGTTGTTACTGTTGTACTTATTCACCACCAACTAAACTAGAGTAAAATACATCACCACATTGATAATGATTAGGTTTATACAAGTTTGAAATTTGGATGGCAGATACGGTTTGCTTTTTGTTTATTTTAAGGATTTCCGTTTTTTTACCAGACAGAACAGCGCAGTGCCAAATGGGAATGAGAGAGGAAAGGACACCCAGCAAATCGTCTGAACCAGACTCAAACCTGGTTTGAGACGCGGAGGCTGACGCAGGCTCCACCCACTCAGCCACCAAGCAACACTGGATATAAACAAGTTTTTTTTAATTTATTTTAGACTATGGAGTAATATTCCAAACAATTCAAGCTGGGTACCCACCTTTTTTTCTTGTCAATTAGTACATTTTGTCGTTCCCCCATATAGTATCTTGCAAAAGCAGCTTTTTATGACAAAGTCAGACCACTGCACCCCGTCTGCTTCAAAATGCTTTTTATTTTTCGCTAACCTAGAAGTAAGAACCATAAGCAGCACTAGGATTGGCTGAGTTTGAAGCGAGCTGTTCTAAATTCATGTATATAAATATTGATGACTTGCCAAAGGGTTTGTGAGAGTTAGGAACTACTAACAAAGATGTATATGAACCGGTACATAGTGTGAAAATCAGGTACACAACCTTTACACAATTTTCTAAGAGCTGGATACAAATTTTGATTTGATCAACGCTTATACTTCCTTTATTGCCATATTTATATTGCCTTTTGCAGACATCTTCTTCTGAGAGTTCACACTTCACTGACTTTGGTCAAATTCACCCATCACTCAAACAGACACAGGAAAAGTGTCTTTTTGACCATAGAGCTGACCATCAGTGCAAACAGCAGATTGTCACAGGACTAGATTACGTTATCATTATATTATATTATTGAATTTTTATTGCCCTACATCCACCACAATCATCAGAAATGTCTTCACACATGTATACATACGTATTCAAATTTGCTTTCTACCTTTAAATCTGGTGAAGTCCATAACAAAAATCTGATGACCCAAAAAGTTGAATGTGTACAAAGTGTCGATTGCCCGAAGATAATTTCTTCAAAATCATACACAAATCAACTATTTGATACAAATTCATTTTCAAAAAAAGAGAATTTTTTGGATGAAGCAGGTGCAGTTATTCTCATTCTTCACATGGCTCAGTGCATTTTTCCTGAGGTTCAAACGGATGATTCATTTGGAAGTAAATTGTGGATCTGTCTGAAATGGATCCCTGTGGTGGGCCCAAATCACAGCCTAAATCACCTGCTATGACTTGGTCCAACATAATAAAAGGTCAGGATGAGATCGCGTTCCTACGACGGCTCTGAATGTGGTGCGAGTGTCTTTAGAGAAGTAAGGGAGTCGTCTGGATGGATTTGGGGTATTTTTAAGTGTCTAAACCTGTGCATCGCTTTTACTCGCTCAGCTTTCCGATAACAAAGTGTGTGTTTTGTGTTATGAAAAATGACTTTGACCTAAGAGCATAAAACATGAATTAGCTCCAGTCTGAGTGTCCTCCTGATAGATGAGAGATGACAAAGAGAACATCAGAGGCACACTGGGAGGCAGAGGGGGAAACGCTGGGTGAGAGACAGTTTGACTTGTTCATAATGGATGGATACAATATGTTTAAATGTGCTGTAGAAAAACAGGCTTCAGGTTAAGAAACTGAGCTACATACATAATTGTAACCAAATTCCATAATATAATAAGTACGATGCAATTGAACAAGACTATGCTATTACATAGATTACACTTAAGGCCCATTGTGTATTTTTTTTTGCCAAATAAATAGACTTTAATATATTTTAAAGAGCCTGCGTGTTTGCATGGAAACATTGTTCTACCCTGACCTTAGTATCCTAACCTAATATTGTTCTACCCCCGGTTTTGGGGGGCAAAAATTGGGGGCAGAACAATATTAGGTTCTATTAGCAACAATACTTCCTGTTTACAGGTTTAAAACATTAATTAATGTATTCTTTCTCTAAAGATAAACTTTGACATGAGTTCAATTATGATCCAAATATGGACATTTATTCCATAGTAGAAAACAAAATCGCTATAAGTTTCTTGCCCCATTCAATTATACAGGCTATAAACTGGCATGATGGGATGGGAGTGTACCTTAGGCTCTTTGACCGGCGCTTCCTCCTTGGCTGCAGGGACAACTTTAAAGGTGATGGCTCCTTGGGACTGGGCCTGGATTTGGACAAACAGAAAGGGGTTAGCGGGTGGGAAGAGCAGGAGGAGGACGTCACCCCTGGAAACACTTTAGACCAGTAACCTAAACTGTTTTAAGGTGGAGGAACTTTCACTATGACTGCCATTTCAACCTAAAAAGATTCATCCACAAGAGCTATAGACCTTTTAAAATGAATGCTAAGTGTCTATTATAATCTTCTATCTTTTATGATGAAATCATATTACATAAATAAATCATGTAATAGTAAATGTGTTTTAAACAGGCTCTGGTATCACTCACATGTAACCGAGTAGTTTTTACTTAGAGAAAAATGAAGAATCCCAGTTTCTTCATTGAAATCACATTATGTTCCATTTCACTTTTGCCTCCGTTCTAGAAGTTTGAATGTTGTTGTTTGTTTACACACTTTTAAAGGGTCTATATGCTTCCTTGTATGGTTTAAGCTCCGGTCTGGGCTCAATATTCGGAATTGCAAACTGGTGCCATTGTTGTTATAAAGACTACATTCTGTTCCATTGTTGACTTTAGGCTGGACCACTAAGCTCTCTGATTGTTTTAATTGTAATCTCGGAAACCTTTAAAGAAAGAACAAGTCTTTACTCAAGTCTTTGTGCATGCAAAGATCAGTCGCGTTAAGGACACTTTTGAACAGAGCCAAAAGGAGTGGAACAGGAGAGCTGCTTGGACGGGACACACCAGAATGCGGATGATCTCCTCCGGCTTCTTGTCCTCCACTGGGATTCCGTTGACCTCCTTGAGTTCATCTCCAACATGGATCAGACCTGAGGCACACAGCAGAGAGCAGTTATCATAAGATCCATAATCCATAAGTGTGTGTGTGTGTGCGTGTGTGCGTGTGTGCGTGTGTGCGTGTGTGCGTGCGTGGAGTTGAGGGCTTGTGTATGGTGGAGCGGATTAGCTGGAATCCACCACTGGAAAGGAACCCAAATGTTATTGTGGACACGTGTGGAAATGCGCCGTTGGGTAACTGTGAAACAGACTGGACACAATGAGCAAGTGTTTACCATGCACAACACAAGAATTTTAAGTTGGCTCTGTGTTTACAGTAAAGGGAGCAGTAAAGCAGACTGCAGAGTTTAACAACACCTACAGTCTGTCCCAAGTCTTCGGATTTTTAGTTTTTATGTTGGGGAAATTGAGAGTAGATAAACATGTATTGCCAATAAACTACATTTCTGATTACAGCTTTACAACATTTGTAAAGTTACTTACTTTTTTCTCATGTAGTACATTTAAAGGTGCACTATAACACTTTTCTGGTTGAGGTTCCACCATCTACATTGAGGAATGTTACAGTGTAGCATGATAGGAAAAAAGGGATATTTGATAATGTTCTGTATTGCAAAAACAATATTATTGAAATATTTTAATGTACTTTTGAGATGAGTTCAGTTAAACTTTTTGTTACTTGTATGGCAATGCTTTGTGTTACGGTGTATGTTAATGCATTTTGTAATTGTGCTTTTTTTTTTTTAATTAAAAAATTCAACATTAAAAAAAATGAAAATGTCAAAATAAAACAAAGAAAAGTAGGAATTCATAAGAAACAATCTTAGTGTTGTTTCGATCCTATAATGTGCCACCTAAGTGTCATTAAACCTACAAATATAGCTTGCATTTATTTACTTGAAAAATAATAAAGTATATATTCATTCTGTTGAATGCAGGGTTGCCTCCTCACACCTTGAAACAATCACTTGTAAGGTAGTTTACTAAATACTGACCACTTCTATCTGCTGCTCCTCCTCTCATTATCCGAGCGACGAGTATGGCTCCGGTGTGGTCATCTCGTCTGATTGTTGCTCCCTGCAAAAAACAGAAAAACTTAAAATTCAAGATATTCCCCCAGGGTTACAAGTCCCATCTCAAGCACTCCGTACACATTCCTTTTTGAAAACCATGTTGTTTTCTATAAATAGTCATAGCCATTGATTGAACTTCCCCTGCTCCAGTTATGGCACATGGCATAAATACACTCAGCCAGAGTCTAGACAGAGAGATAAATGAAACGAGCCCCAAAACACACAGTTACTGGAGCCTTTCCTGTCTTCTCTTTGGTTAGTAGTCAGGAAGACGCGCTCGGACCTGGATAGGATTTCCAATCCCTCACACAGGGCAACGGCAATGATCCATTTAACTGTAAGCTCACATAGCTTTTCTCTTTGCTGTAAAACAAGTTATTCAATGAGCACTATAACAGTGCCAAACTGTCACAGCACTGCCACAAATACCATTAAGGGAACATTTAGGAATTTGTGGATATTGAAAACTCCAAATGGCGTCACATCCCGACTTTGGCAAACCCAGACAGAATGCATGTCTGGCCTGTACAAAGTTTGTGGCTGCCGCTACTACTCATCCTTCCACCTTTTTGGTACCTGCTTTTCTCATCATCTACCCGAGAATATTTTCATTTCTGGGGTTGAAAAAACATGGAGGAGACATGCTTTGCATCAACTGTCCAAGCCTGGCAAAGACTAGGTCAAAGTGGATATGCAGCGACGCCTCATCGAGTGTCATTTTCCTGTTTGCTTTGGGGGGAGACATCTTTTTCAAAAAACATCTTTAAAGAACAAAGGTGCTGTGAGATTGTGGCACTTAGCTTGTCTTTGCAATAGTTTGGCTGACCCTTTTGTGCGTAATGGTTTTTCGTCCCAGATAATGGCTTCCTCAAGGTCTTTGGAGGAGGGAGACAGAGAGTGATGCTGTAAGTCAGTGAGCGGGTTGTGCCGAGGTTGTAGGATCCTTAGGTTGGTTTTGGGAAGGTGAGAATAGGCAGCAGTGAGTAGCGGGGTCAGGAGGGTCAGAGAGAGGAGAGACGCACTGTTAGGCCAACAGAGGGACTCAAACTGCAGCGACTCAAAGCAGCTTGAAATGATTCAGTGCTTTCAGACAGATACAAGTGGTAAAAGGTGTCTGCAAAATGTATTGGATTATTTAAGGGAGAGGCGACAGTAGAGGGATGAACTAGCAATGTTAGGATCTTATTGAATGGGGATCTCGGATTTGCAAATAAATCTTTGACACTGATGTAATCAATCTATGGATAACAAATCTAAAAGTGTTTATTTTATCCCATTTTTTTTAACATAACATTAAACACAGAACATGACACAGAAAAACTAGACAGGTAATAATGGTTCTAAACATAAAAAAGAAAAACAGAATACATTTTAAAATGTATTTTAATTTAAAACCCGTTCTGTCTAATATTTGTTAAATATGTGATGGTCCAGTCCATCCATTTCCCTGTAATGGCCTTCCCCAGAGCCAAAGGGTATCCATTTACCAAGGCCATGGCAGGAGTTTTAAGGTCCAAATCGGGCGTGTCAAGTAAGTCTCTATTCTGTCGAAGCGGGCGGCACTTTCAGCCTTCATCTGAGCTCTCGTTGATGCCATGTCGTTCCACATTTCATGTAACATGAGAGTGTTCTGTGGCAAAGTTATGTCCTCTCTGTCCGCCCTGCGGAGGCCTGGCAATCCCCATTTTGTGGGTGAAATGGAGCTTTTTAAAGCAAATGTTGGCAAGAGATTAAGGAGTACTTGCACTCTATGGAATAACAATCAATATCTGATCCCTGTGGCGATCTGCAATTTTCCTGATATTGTGATTCAGTGCTTTTCTTTTTAATGCCACTCTAAACACAGACACTTTTCTCCCACCCCTATTGGTAATTCTCTGTAAGAATCAATAAGTGTGATAGGTGGATTTTAATAGCGATAGTGTGAACTTTAGAAACAAGCAAATACTCATAGTTACCTCTTAACGAAAGTGTAGAGCTACTACGTGTAGATTATTTGTTATAACTTTGAAATCTAGGTTGCATAAAACTGTGATAATCATCTTTTGGCATATCACCCACCTCTAAGGTTAGTGTAACATTTTGGACCGCCTCATACATTCTAATGAGCTATTCGACCCTGGAGTCATTGAACCCATTTCTAAAACATATGCAGCTCTTTAATATGATCGCACCAAGTGGACCAGCCAAGTCAGCAGCACAGGAGAAGGACGGGAGGAAGGGAGAGGGGGTCTGAGGAGCTGGCCAGCCCCAACCTGAACCCCAGAACGCTACAGCAGCCAAATGGGCTCCGTCTGATAAGAAAACCCGACAGGCCAAATGAGAACATGAGCTATAAGGGAGAAGAACAGTCAGGTGAATTAAATTACAGAGTGATAGTGCATGGTCAATTAACACTCAATTTTAATCAGGGCACTTAACTTCTGCCAACATTTGAATCTGCTAATGGTATTGAGGAACCTTAATTCAAGGTTAAAAATATTTTTCTTTGTAGCATAACCCTCAAATCAAAATTGGTTAACAGCAGTGTTTGGAATAATAGCATTAAAGAATAACTATATTAAAGACTAATGGTGTTATAGTAAAACAGAGTTACTAATATTGTTATTTTCTTTTTATCAGTAATGAGTAATCTGACCAATTACTTTTTCCTTGCTATAACGGCGTTATGTAAATGGTAAATAGTCACATTTATATAGCACTTTTCTACCGTCAAGGTACTCAAAGTGCTTTACATCAAGGAACCAGTCACCCATTCACACACACATTCACACCCCAGATATACGCAGACACTGGGGGGCAAGTTGGGTTAAGTGTCTTGCCCAAGGACACAACGGCAGTATTCACATGAGGCAGCTGCAATCGCACCGCCAACCTGCGGGCCAGTGGATCTGACCGCTCTGACTGAGCGGGGAGTCGAACCGCCGACCTTTGGATCAGAAGACGAGCACTCTACCACTGAGCTACTGTTAAAGTCAATGTCAGCTGGCTTGTTAGCGCTTTCTCCCCTCATTCCGAAAAGTTGCTGAGTTTTACTTGTTTGGGGAAGTGGCAAAAAAAAAAGAACCCATCAATCGAAACAACCTCAATAGGTCGGGTTCCCATTCTAGAATTCCTATATTGTGCTGGAGACAAGTCAGAATTCTCTGGCAGAATTAGCTGTTCAACTGTCAGATTGCAGATTTGTTGAACTGGTTCATGGTTCATCTCTCTAATTACTGGGCCTATCCACTTAAAAAAATCTTCTCCGTCAGTATAAAAAGTCCTTTTTTTTTTCAATTTATGGCTTAAGGACGTTAAGCCATAAATTAATAAAGTATTACAAGTTTGTGGAGCAAATTCCAAACAAATAATAAAAGTCACAATTTCCATCAGAAATTGTGACACAGAACTCAATTCTTGCAAGTAACTTTTTTTTCAGTGAAGCCCAAGGTACATTTATTCAATTCAAATTCTTAATGGATATTATTGTACCTCATCAATGCTCCATATAATGGGTATAAATGATTTATGTTGGAAATGTCAAAATGCTATAGGTAAATACAACAACAACAAGTACAACAAACACTACTACAACTAACATCACCACTACTACTATTGTAACACATTCTTTAACTCAATGGTTCTCAAAGTGGGGTTCGGGAAAACAAAAATTGTGAAGAACAAACAGTGATGATCACTTGAATACTACTACTAATTTTTAGGATGTACAATCCCAAACATACAATGTTCTGATGGAAACAACTATATCAATACAAATAAGAACTATGAGGATCGTTCAACCAAATTCGGTTATAAACATGGTTTTAACTTGGTTTGACCGGAAATGTATTGTGATGCAATCGTGGAGAACGATGGGTGTCCCTAGCCTCAAACCGTTTGAGAGCCAATTATTTTAACTTATTGACTTCTTCAAAACCAACCTCTCACTAAGGTAAATACAAACGAATTATATAAAGGAATCTTTCTACCACTGCATGTAAAGTTTTGTCAGTTGCCCATTAATACAAGCCTGCTGAGTAGTTGTACAGAAGTGTTATCAGGTTTCGTGGTTCTTCAGGTTTCATTTCCTCTGGTCTGAAATAAAGAGCAGGACTTGTAATGGACGTGACTAGTGCGATCCATCAGATTGTGCATACATGCTGTGTTATTAACTTGTACTGAAATATCCCATCTATTTTCTTGGGTCTACTTTTATGTGGCCTCTGTTAAAACACACCAATGGGAATATCATATTGCTTATAATACTTAACCACTCACAATAAAATATAGTTATGTTGTTGGAGATTTGAAGAGTTTTCTTTATTGCACTGGTTGGTTGATTACCAGTACTTGACTGACTGTAAATTATAAAGAACAATAATCCAATCTGTATGAATAAATGTGACAAATACTCAATATATAGAATGTAAAAACAAATGTGAATTCAAATGTGAAAGCAATCCTTTCCAAATCTTGCTTTTATCAAACGCAAATGTATTTCTCCATGTCAGACTTTGATGGTTCCTTATTTTGCCGCTGTGACTCTTTCTACATGCTCGTTACACTGTGCAGACATTTCTCTGTTTGGGTGTGAGCTTCTGCTGGGGGCACTAACACACGGCCAAGCACTAAAGGGAGTGTCCAAGCTTAACTATGCAAATACTCAGGGAGGTAAGATGAAGTGCAGTTCTCTCAAACACACAAAACAAATATCACACAAACTCAGTCATCACTATGTGCATGTAATTGGGATGTCATATTCAAAAGTGCCACCAATGCACGCCACCATCATCACTTTAGCCGTGGTTAGCCAAAAATTATTTTTGATAATGCGTAAGATCACAGTATTGTAAAAACTGATTTTTCTCACCAAAAAGGTTTTATATTGTCAGCAGTCAACTGGACAATGTTTCAACTTCCATCCAAAGAAGCTGGACTGAGAAGCTAGACCCAACACTGCTATGCTTTTATACAAAAATGCCCCCCTTCTCACCTCTTTCCAACCATCCCTTCACTTTATGTAAAATCTGCACCCCACAGTCTTCATACATGTGGTCTGTAGCCCTCAAATTCTGGTTTGCATTCGGGTGCCTTCTGTGTAGATTCAACACAGCTTTATTGTATTTAATAAGATATTGTATCAATGTGTTTCAATATTAAATGGTGATAAAATGCATATCTGCTCTTTTTGTTAATTGAAATGGAAAGTAGTGTTTTTAAATATACATAATCCCTGATTATGTCAGCTTCACATGACAAGAAGAGCAATGCATGTACACAGAGCCTTCCTTGCCCTCTGGCACGTTTGATCCTTTCCCAGACAGTACAGGAAGCCCAGCAGAAGTGTGACGTGTCAGAGTAAGACTGGATGCATGGGTGACAGAAGAGTAGGTGCTGTACTGGAACTGAAGCCAGGCAGGCCCAGGGAGACCTCAGACCAGATGATGGATGCTGGACAGTGGCTCAGCCTGATGAATGGGACGCACTATGTTCACAATTCAGTTCACACAGTTCACAATTATGAGACGAGGCGTTGCGCCACTAAGCCATCACGGGTCTCTTTAGCAGCGTTCACATGGAAAATGGCATGATGAAAACAGTTATGGATGGATGATTGCCTTGTTCTCAAATTAAACTGCAGATACTGACAAAGGAGTAAGTAGTCATGTTGATTTGGTACAAATGAGACACAAGCCATGTTATATTAAAAAAAAAAAAAAAAGTTTATTTATATAGCACTCTTCTTCAAGGCACTCAAAGCGCTTTACATCAAGGAGCCAGTCACCCATTCACATACACATACACCTAGTGTGATAAAGTCTGGCGGTAATGCAACAATTGGATGCCAACCGCCATAAAACAACAACAACAATAAAGTCTGGCAAAGTCTAAGGAATAAAGTCTGGCGGTAATGCAACACTCGGATGTCAACCGCCATAAAACAACAACAACAACAACAATAAAGTCTGGCGGTAATGCAACAATTGGATGCCAACCGCCATAAAACAACAACAACAACAACAACAACTAGTTGTACGCAGACACTGGGTTAGGGTTAGGCAGCTGCGATTGCACCGCCAACCTGTTGGTCAGTCGATCTGACCGCTCTACTAGGATGTTAATGTCGGGTAGGCTGTTCACATTGGAATGGATTGGTACGGTCCAAAATTGCCTCCACTATCGTAAGTAAAAGGTATCGTAGATGATACCTTTCACTTACATTGTGTATTCATACATTTTATAGATATTATTCACAGTTTTACACCAATCAAGTAGCTGTTTGTGGAGGATATGGGTGATATTTCAAAACTATTATGTTATGGGTGTTACACAACACTTATTATAAAATATACCCTTAAGGTAGACTATGAAACGGGAAAAATAGAATGATATGGGATCTTTTTGTCTTAATCTGTAGAAAATTACATAAAGTGACATTACACTAGTGACATAATTATGTTTAATTTACACAAAATATATAATATTTTTGACCCTCTAAACATTAAGTCAACAAAATGTGCTCTCATATACCGTATTTCTATTTGTAAATTTTTTCTGCTAAGTAATTTCCTAGTGTGATCATCATTCACAATCAGGAAGTGAAATTATAAACCTAAAACATTTGCTATTCTGGGATAAAATGTGTATAGCTTTTAGCATAATTTCAAATACATTTATATTAAATGCATTTTAGTTCAGCACTTCAAGCAATCCAAAGGCATGAGAACTCTAGCTTCTAAAGTGGACTGGCTCACATTTGGCTCCCGGAACACTTTAGAAGCAAGCTTTTGCGAGAAGCAAAACACAGATTTTAAAATTAATTTGTTGAGTTGATCTTGTGATAACCCGCCTTTTTTCCAGTGATGATAAATGAATTTGTTGAACCGACAGACTTACCAAAGAAAGCTAGTGCATGTTTCCCGTTTATTGAACAAAAATATATTTCCAGAGCGTAATGCAGCAGTGATTATCCATACGCAATGTATTACATAAAGAGATGGTCAAATGCTGTGTAGAAGCCCAGAAAAGTAAAACAAAAGCAGAAAAAGATTACAATAAATTGCAAGTTGTTTCACGTTTTAGCTTAGGCCAGGTCTCACAAAGCCCAGGGAAGAAAAAACAAATATATTTTTGTAAAGAGATTAGCCTCATGATTAAAATGTATATTTCAGGTACAATTTAGGTTTCATTTATTTAAAAAAACATGTTATGTTTGGGTGATGTCAGGTGCTCATGTAGCTCATGTACCAGGGGCAGTCAAAACATGGCTATAGATAGAAAAGTCAAATGTATGTAGGAGAGTCATCTTTACGTTACTTAAGTGTCTACTGTTGAAACTTTGAATAGTTATTATAATAATATTTTTTTTCTATTTTCAGTATGAGGTGAATGACAGGTGAGTGACTATCAAGACTTTATTGGTTTCCATGATTCCATGAGTTGATGAAGAAACGCAGAAACAGAACTGATCTCTCAGAAATCTGTGGGTATTGGATAGTATCAGCAGAAAGAGGTCGTCTTGGTAGAAGCAGGGCTTTCTAGCTGTGGTCAATTAGTCATTGGTAAGGCCATCCAAGCCTCTCAATCTGACCTGATCAAATCCATATGTAGCAGAGTCCATACTGCTATTCCTAGCACACAAATGCCCTTGATTGTTATTGTTGGGTTGGCTCGGGCCCGCTCTGATGACGAGTGTCTATATCGCACCATCACCTCTGCTGAACACATGGCCGCCACAGTTAGTATGTGATGACAAATGGCTCACACCTCATAGAGTCTGCGGACTATTGCCCGAGATTTGAATCTGCTCATGTTTAAGGCTGAGAATAGATTAAACACAGTGTAATGGAAAAGGGAGCACCATCCAAAGAACTGTCAGCAAACGGTAGTGCCATGAAACTTTAGCAGATAAGAAGCTAACGCTAATGTCCCGTTAGCTTGGATGGAATTAGCAGAAATGATGGTCTGGCAAGCTTGGTGGGGCAATTAGGAGAGCCCTGGGACTGATGGGATGGAAGGAGGCTGGCTGTGATTGTAGAGATGACGAGGAGGCTGGCGGCAGGGTTAGGCGAGGCACACGTCACAAGGCCAGGGCAGTGCTGTGTGGATCTTCCTGCCACAACAGACTTTTATTCATAGTCACCATGTCTGTAATATCAAACCATTTAAAAGTCCCCAGTTGCATTGAATATCAGACACAACAGATATATCTGTTGGCCGATAAGCAAATTCTTTGTTTTGTTTGGGCCAGACACCAGGCTTAATTCCATATACGATTTTTGATCGCTTTAGCTAAATGAGGACACTGAACCAACTATGCTGCTGCCGGTTTGCCATGCCAGAAACACCTCCCCAGGGAAGGAAAAATCTGGAACAGATGCCTGAGCCAGCTCAGCTGGCTCCTCTCGACGTGGAGAAGCAACGGCTCTACTCTGAGCTCCTTCCGTGTGACTGAGCTCCTCACCTTATCTCCAGAGAGCCTTTCGGCCATACTTAAAGGTCATAGGTGAGGGTAGAAACGTAGATTGACCGGTAAATCGAGAGCTTTGTCTCTCGAATCAGTTCCTTCTTCACCACTGACACTGCACCAATCCGCCTGTCAATCTCACGTTCCATTTTTCCCTCACTCGTGAACAAGATACTTGAACTCCTCAACTTGGGGCAAAGGTTCACCCACCTGGAGAGGGTGAACCACCTTTTACCGGTTGAGATCCATGGTCTCGGATTTGGAGGGGCTGATTGTGATCCCAGCTGCTTCATACTCTGTAAACAGTCCCAGTGCATGTTGCAGGTCCGGGTTTGATGGAGCGTCAGGATAATATCATCTGCAAACAGCAGAGATTAGATCCTGTGGTCCCCAAACCGGAGACACTCCGAGCCCTGACTGCGCCTAGAAATTCTGTCAATGAAAACAATGAATAGAACCAGTGAAAAAGGGCAAGTCCAACACGCACTGGGAACAGGTGTGACTTACTGCAGGCAATGCAAACACAGCTTCTGCTCCAGTCATACGGGGACCGGACAGCCCCGAGCAAAGGGCCCTGGACCCCATACTCCCGGAGCACCCCCCAAAGGACCCCCCGGTGTTGGTGAAGCACTGCTTACCCCTCCTGAGGCACCGGAGAGTTTGCCAGGACTTCTTTGGGGCCTGGCCTGCCGATAACGGTCAATGGCCTCAGGAGTTCTACGAGCCAAAGAGGCCTAATAAGCTGCGTTCAGGGGTAGTTGCTGTGACAGGTACCTGGGATCTTGCGACCACAGCTCCGAGCAGCCACATGGAGGTTGAGAACATGGTCCACTCTGACTCAATTTCCCCAGCCTCCCCCGCAATCTAGGAGAAGTTCACCTGGAGGTGAGAGTTAAAGACCCTATTGACAGAGGGTTCTGCAAGACGCAGAACCCTCTGTCCAACCTCTTCCCAACAGACCCTCACAATGCACTTGGGCCTGCAACGTCTGTCGGGCTTCTTCCTCCACCAGCGGATCCCTTGTGCTTGAACATGGTGTTCGTTATGGACAATCCATGGCTAGCACAGAAGTCCAATAACTGAACATTGCTCGGGTTCAGAACGGTGAGGCCATTCTTCCCGATCACCCCTTTCCAGGTGTCACAGTTGTTGCACACGTGGGCGTTGAAGTCTCCCAGTAGAACGAGTCCCGACCGGGGACTGCACTGTCCAGTACCCCTCCCAGGGACTACAAGAAGGTTTCGTACTCTGTGAGAGACTTGTCCCCAACATGAAGGCGCAACCCTCTCGTTCACTGGGGTGAACTCCAACAGCTCTGGGGATATAAGCAAGCCCACACTAGCCCGCCGCTTCTCCCCGTGGGCAACACAAGAGAAGTGGAGCGTCCAGCCCCTCTCGAGAAGATGGGTTCTAGAGCCCAAACTGTGCGTGGAGGTGAGGCAGACTATATCTAGTCGGTACTGTTCAACCTCTCGCACAATTTCAGGCTCTTTCCCCCGGCGAGGTGATGCTCTATGCCCCCAGAGTTAGTTTCTGTGTCCGGAGATCTAGTTGTCGAGGCCCCTGACATCACCTGCCGCCCAGATCTCTCTGCACCAGCCCCTTAGGAATTATTTTGCAGGTGGTGGGTCCACGGGAGGCCTTTCCCCACTTAGCTCGGCCACCAGACGCTCACCGTTGAGCACCACCTCCAGGCCTGGCTCCAGGATGGGGCCACTGTAACGTTAATCCGGGCGACGTTACTGGCCTTGATTTTCGTCCGTTCATAAGGGATTACTGAATTGCTCTTGATCTGACCCATCACCTAGGACCGTTTGCCTATCAGGGGCTTGAAGCCCCGACAAAATAGCTCCCGAGATCATTCAGGCGCTGAAATCCCTCCGCCACGTCGGTTCAAGGAGGAAAAAATAAAATAAACTAAAATAAACAATGAATGCAATTTCTTATATCTACTGCAATCACAATTTAAATTCTTGGAAATGCCTGAGGACCACACAAAGGCACCAAAGGTCACATCAGTTTGTGGAAGCATTTAAGACCTATTTTAGACTGATGAAAAGACACTGATATACACCATCAAAAAAAAGTCAGCAACAAAATAAAAAGTCAGATGCGCTAAAATTTTGTTGAGCTGCATTTAGCTTTGATTAAAGCATTTGCTGTGATATTGTTTCAATAAGCTTCTGCAATGTCAAACGATTTATTGAATTTTTGTGATTTTTCCCACCAAGATGTTGTTGATGGGAGAGCATGACCAATGTGCAGCCTACTCCAGTACAACCCAAAGGTTCTCAATGGGTTAAGATCTGTTGTAGATTAGTTTCTATGCTTTCTCTGCTTGATGCCAACGATTTCACCCTTCTCAAACATGCCGACATCTTTTCCATGGCTACGGGATTTGTCTTTCCCCATGGTTGTTCCAGAAATGAGAAGCCACTTATCCAAAAGGAGGCTCGTACCCATGTGCTTAGTTAAATCAAGGTTTTTTTAGACAGGCAAGTGTATATGAACTTGATACTATATTAATTCTACCTTCACTTTGAACAGTGTTTCCCAAAATGCAATATCAATAGTGATACTTGGGTGATGAATCTTTACCAAATAACAATCGAACATGGAAACCATCCATAAAACAAGTTAAGATACCAAATTGTCTAATTACAATCTTAGCATTAATAATTTGAAAACAAGGAATATTTTAATCCATATGACTTTGAGATGCCCCGGTTGCTTCTGACTGCTTTCATTCAGGCCACAACCAAAGCCTCTCAATCTACAGAGGGAAACAAGCCCACAGCTAGATTTCAGTCTACTCCTCAACCCGAGAACGACTCAAAACATCGTCCCTGAACCTGAGCAAGTGCTGTGGCATTTGACAAACATTATTTCACCCTCCAAATCGAGAGCGACAGGGAAAAACAAACATGAGCGTGGGGCCGATTTGTTTTGGCATGAAGTTACTTAAAAGCCAATTGTGACAATGACAATAAACTCCTGCCCCCTGCTCTGTTGGCTGCTGTGTTTGGAGCTCTCAAGAGTACTAGAAACACATGCTGCATTCTTCACTCCAGATGTCCAAGAGTGGACATGCCTCAACATACTAGAAACTCTTTGACTAAACAATCAATTAAAAATTAACACAACAGAAATATTTTGCACTTGTTTTGGTGCAAGAGTCCATAAGATCAATCATTGCCTCATTGCTGCAAATCTGCAAGCAAACAATAATGTCTTTAGCAATACAAGGACAGCGACGCCTTTGGTTTCCATCTCACTTGTTACTTGCTCCTATGCAGATATCATCAAAACGTATAAAATGGCAATAGATGGGAAGACACAAGGGAAAACACCAAGTGTAAATCAATGTAGCAGATTACAAGGGAAAACTACCAATACATAGTGAAAAGTGGTACTCTTCCACACAAACATACAATAGATAAGTAGCAGACTCTTGTCCTCTTTAATAAAAGTACAATTACAACTCAGGGAAGCTCCCCAAAGCCCCAGCTTCCCCATTCCTGCTCTGCCTCAAAAACATGCTCAAATTTCACCTTTGTTTCTTTAACCCTGGTCTTGACCCTCCAGCAGTAATTAACAAGCATACTGAAGAAGAGGGAAATCATGGCTCATAATAACCATGATTATGGACCATTCCTGGGATGGCTGCCAGACAGCGCAGAGGTGACTTCAACAGGCACCTTCATTTGTCTTGCCCACCCACTCTTCCTCTCGCTGGTCCAAACGCAAGCTCATTACTGTGCAACTAAGAGAACACACTTTAGTTCTTCAGACAGGTGGATGTTTCATCTCACAAACCTCTCTTTCTTTCCATTTTGTACACATGAATCACCGTGTTGACTGCCGCCTCGTCGCTAGATCGCGGACAGTGCCAGATGTGTAGTCATTATGCGTCTGGGAGCATACAAAGAGACAGTTGTGTCACAGTGAATATGTCCATCTCAGTGTAGATTGTTTAGCGTTAGCCGTCTAGCAAAGAAAACAGCACTTTCACATGTCACTTCTCATTTCCAAAGCGTTGTGGGAAGCAGGCAACTGGGAAAACAATGGGGACATTCAGCTGTAGAGGAGACTGTGGAGGAGCACAGGAGTCTAGTGATTACATAGGACAAGAGGTAGTGGCTTGGGTTTGAAGGGCAGGAGATTGGGATCAGAGTTAAGTGGTTCACAAATGGTTTTGAATGCAAAGTGTTTTCACATTTGCAAAACAACAGCAGAGAGGCGTTTCAGAGGAGAAATCTGCCTACTGTAATGTTTGTCAAAGACAGGACTGCAACTAAAGATTAGTTTTTGATGAATAAAATATTTCAAAGTAAAAAATAAATACAAAAATCTGAAAATCTGATATTTTAGCCCTTTTTATTTAAAAGGACACATTATGCATAATTGATTTTGAACTTTTGACCATGTTATAACATCCTTCCCTCATCAAAAAGGTACCCGGAGATGTGTTAAGATTCATTAACACTTGTATCATTAATCCTGTTTAGTACAACTGATCTTACACGATACAATTTCATATAATTTCAATTTGTTCCAAATTATTGCCAAACTCACATTGTGACCAAATCTCATTCAAGGAGAGCCTGAGCTCATAATTGGGGTGTGAACTGTAAGGAGCGATGAACTTAAGATATTCCTTTATTGTCCCACATGGGGTAATTTCATTGGTGCAACGCAGGTAGATACAGAGGTAGATACAGAAGAACAGAACAGATCACTTATAGGAAGTCTGAAAAACACTTTCAGTAGATCTCCTATAAATAAATAAAAACTCCCATAGACAAATGAATAAATAAATACATAAATACCATTGCATGTGATCACGACAGTAATTGCACACGAATATGTGTCACGACAGCACATAGATTGCACATGAATTTCATAGTAATTGCACATGAATTGCACATGAATTCCAACAGCAATTGCACATATGACAGAATTGCACATCAGTATTAGGTTAGGTCAGTATTGCGAGTGTTCAGTACTAACAGTTTTTGTTATAAAGTCTGACAGCAGCAGAAGGAAAGACCTACGGAACCTTTCCCTCACACATCGAGGGTGGATCAGTCTCTCACTGAAGCTGCTCTCCAGAGCGGAGAGAGTGTCCTGCAGGGGGTGACACTCATGGTCCAGCATAGATGTGAATCTAGCCAGGACCCTCCTGTCCCCCACCTCCTGCACCGAGTCCAGAGCACAGCCCAGGACGGAGCTGGACTTCTTGATGACTCTGTCCAGCTTCCTCCTCTCCCTCTCTGTGATGCTGCTGCTCCAGCAGGCCACACCATACAGGAGGGCTGATGCCACCACAGAGTCGTAGAAGGTCTTCAGGAGTGGCCCTGTCACTCCAAAAGACCTGAGTCTCCTCAGGAGGTAGAGCCGACTCTGGCTCTTCCTGTACAGTGCGTCTGTGTTATGAGTCCAGTCCAGTTTGTGGTTCAGATGAACACCCAGGTACTTGTATGAGTCCACTCTCTCAATGTCCCGTCCCTGGATATTCACTGGTGAGGGGGCAGTGGGGTGGCGTCTGCGGAAATCCACCACCATCTCCTTGGTCTTCCCCGCGTTGATGAGGAGGTGGTTCCGCTGACACCAGTCCACAAAGTCCTGCGCCAGTCCTCTGTACTCCGCGTCATCGTCGTCCGTGATGAGTCCGATGATGGCAGAGTCGTCAGAACTTCTGCAGGACACAGCTGTCCGTGTCATGTCTGAAGTCTGCAGTGTAAAGGGTGAAGAGAAAGGGCGCGAGGACAGTGCCCTGGGGCGCCCCCACACTGCAGGTCCGAGTGTCAGACACACAGTTCCGGGCTCTCACAAACTGGGGTCGGTCTGTGAGGTAGTCCAGGATCCACTCTGCCAGGTCATACTCCACACCAGCCGTCTCCAGCTTGTCCCTCAGGAGCAGCGGCTGGATGGTGTTGAAGGCGCTGGAAAGATCGAAGAACAGAATCCTCACAGAGCTGCCAGGCTTTTCCAGGTGAGAGAGAGAGCGGTGCAGCAGGGAGATGACGGCGTCCTCCACTCCGATGCCAGACCGATATGCAAACTGCAGCGGGTCCATGGCTGAGCTCACGGTGGAGCGGAGGTGGTCAAGGACTAGCCGCTCCAGTGTCTTCATCAGGTGGGACGTGAGAGCCACTGGCCTGAAGCTGTTGAGGTCTTTGGGGCGCGGTGTCTAAGGCACAGGTACCAGACAGGAGGTCTTCCAGACCTGTGGTACCACCCTCAGCTTCAGGCTCATGTTGAAGACATGCTCCATAACTCCACACAGTTCATCTGCGCAGGACTTAAGGAGCCTGGGGCTGATGCCATCAGGTCCTGCTGCCTTCCTCACTTTAATCCTCTTCAGCTCACTCCTCACCTGTGCTGCTGTGACAGTCAGTGGTTGGCAGGGGGACCGTGTGCTGGGGGGATGGGTGAGTCCAGGCGAAGTGGGGAGCTGATGGTCCGGGGCAGATAAGCGAAGAGGAACAGATGCAGGGCATTGTCCAGCTGTGGAAGAGGGAGCATGCAGCTGTGCAGGGGGAGGGGCGGGTGACCGATCAAACCTCAAGAAGTGAGCATTTAAATCATTCACCCACTGTAGATCCCCCTCTGTCTGGGCAGGGGGGATTTTGAAGCCCGAGATGGTTTTCAGGCTCCTCCACACTCCCTGAATGTTCTTTTGCTGCAGCTGCTCCTCCATCCTCCTCTTGTAGCCGGCCTCAGCCTGCCTGATCTTCCTCCTCAGCTCCTTCTGCACAGTCCTCAGCTCCTCCTTGTTCCCTGACCTGAAGGCTCTCTTCTTCTCCTTCAGCAGAGCCTTCAGTTCACGGTTAATCCATGGCTTGTTGTTTGGAAAACACCGCACCGTCCGGGAGGGAACAATGTTCTCAAAACAGAAGTTGATGTAGTCCGTGATGCACTCTGTGATGGTGTTGATGTCCTCCCCATGTGGGTCATAAAGCTCAGTCCAGACAGTGGTGCTGAAGCAGTCCCTCAGAGCCTCCTCGCTCTCAGCAGACCACATCCTCACCTCACGGGACACCACAGGCTGCCTGCGCACGATGGGTTCATACACAGGCCTCAGATGTACAAGGTTGTGGTCCGAGCTGCCCAGGGGAGGGAGGGGGGAAGAGGAATAAGCCTCCTTGGTGTTGGCAAAAAACAAGTCCAATGTTCTATTGTCTCTGGTGGGGCAGGTAACATACTGGGTGTATGTTGGTAGAACAGAAGAGGGAGAAGCGTGGTTAAAGTCACCAGAGATGAGGAAGAGAGCCTGTGGATGCTTTGTTTGCAGCCTACAAGTGCAGGAGAGCAGTGCTTCACAAGCATTTTCAGCATTGGCAGACGGGGCCACATAGACTGCGATCAAAATCACATGTGAGAACTCCCGGGGCAGATAATATGGCCTCATGCCAATAGCCAATAGTTCAATATCCTTGTTACATAGCTGCTCCCTCACTGTGCAGTGTTCGGGTTTGGACCAGCTCGTGTTCACATACACCGCCAGACCTCCACCTCTTTTCTTCAAGCATTCTCTCGTTCTGTCCGCCCGCAGCAGATGAAAATTGTCCAAACCTACAATAGAGTCTGGCATTTCTGCTGTTAACCAGGTCTCTGTGAAAATCAAGACGCTGCTGTCCCTATAAATCCTCTGGGACCGCATGAGGCTCGCTATTTCGGTCATTTTATTTTGAAGGGACCTCACGTTACCCATGACTACGGCGGGAACCGACTTCCTGTTTGTCCCTCTCTTCTCTCAGAGTTTACGTCCAGCCCGTCTGCCTCGTTGCGTTTTCCTTAGGATGTCCGCCGGGATAACGTGACGATCTCCGGGTAAGACGACTGTTCTCCGCAGTTTCATGAGTTCCTCCTTTGTGTAAACGCGGTACGGTGCCGGCCGGGGGGCGGGGCCGGAGCCGGGGGACTCAGAGCCAAGACACATCGCAACGACACAACGAAAACACTCAATCCAGCCGAATAAAGTCAAAACAAGTTAATTTAAAGCGATTCCAGTGCGTGTCCCGATCGTTCGTGAAGTTCCTCTTTCATATAAACGTGTACCGACGACACGCCGTACTTTAGCGCGGCTGGAGGGCGCGGGGGGGGCTGGTGGGCTCGCTCGGAGCTAGCTCACATCACAACAACACAACAAACGCAACGAAAAACGCTCAAATCCAGCCGAAAAAAGTCAAAAACAGTTGAATTAAAAAACTATTCCAGCGAGTGTCCCTATCGTACAGTAAAATAGAAAAAATATACTAATTATATTTACAAAATATAGGAGATAAAGCACAATAAGTGTGAGAAAGAAGCGAGAGCGTTTACACCGGGCTGCCAGCTGTACCAGCGCGTACCAACTTGAACCATCAGTGAGCAGCAGCGTACAACTGTTCACTCACAACACAAACAAAGCAGCAGTTTCAGATTGTCTTCCTATCAGAGTAATGGTAGTGTTATAAGATGGTTAACATTTCTTTCAGAAAACATCATTACATTTTCTGTGTCAAAGTGCGTCCAAACCCAAGCACAACATTTCTTAAAAAATTAAATCAGCCCTCTTTTGTTTACATTTTGGGGATAGGTAATTGAATCATTAAGGCTGTTGGCTCACTGCCTACACGGATGCAATGATTAATCAGAATGATTGTAATTAGGGATTCATTACTATATCAGCCCAGTATTGGTATCTGCCACTGAGTACTATTGGTAACAGCCAAAAGCATCTTATCAGTCAGACTACATTATGCCCCGGTAATGAAAGCGTTAACACTGCAGTCGCTTTGCAGAAACAAAAGGTCCTTGGACAGAGGCTTTCTGCTGCAAGGTTCTAACAAAACTGGATGTAAACTTAAATCGAGTCTTAATTATTTGTATTAAAAGTGTTATGTAATGCATGAAATTGTTAACTAATTTAAAAAAAAAAATCTATTCCTATGCTCGATGGCAATGTGATTGAACAAGTACCCTATTAGAAATACTTAGGCATCTGGATCGATGATAAACTCTCCTTCAACATGTACAAGAGCTGATAAATAATCTTAAAGCCAGATTGCCATTCTTCTTTAGAAATAAATTTCATTCTAGAAACTGTTAATTCAGGCTTACATTTCTCTCAGTGCTGGATTAAGGCGATATTATATATACACATTCTATGGCACCAGTCTTAAAACCTCTGAACTCAGGTTATCATTCAGCACTAAGGTTCCTTAGAGGAGAGGGATACAGAACCCACCACAGATAATTTTTAAGTAAAATGGCAGTCATTGGATGCAAGAAAAGAACAGCAAATTATTATTTCATTCTGGCAACCCCCTTTGACCTTTAAAAAATACCTATATTTTTAGATAGCAAATGGAATCTTATATTTAGCTGTGGTCCTCCATAAAGATCAATCAACAATTTGAGAAAAAATATGACCCTCTTTTTGCTACTATTAAAAAAGTCAAAGTCTAAATAAAAGGATTGAAACTATAACAAATTATGTTTTGCCCAGATATCTTTATCTCTTCCAATACCTCTCAATTTTAGAACTATGTACTTGGGGCTTAAAACTCCATGCCATGGACACAATAAATGGATGCCTTTGGCATGTACTTTTGGCAGCAGGAAAAAGGCAATCACAAGAAAATGGATGAAACAAACCTCACCAACAATCAAGGACTGGACTGACATAGTGACAGACAGTAGACGAATGAAGAAAAAAAGAAAAAAAATCAGACTAGACAAAATGGACAAATTTGACCAACATTGAACTAAATCAATCAATCAACCAACCAACCAACCAACCAAACAACCAACCTTTATTTATACAGCACCAAAGTGCTTCACAATAAAATCAAGGCAATTACAAAACATAAAACTAAATAAAAAAACAAAGTGTACAAAATAAAGTGTCATTACGTTAAAAGCCAGTCTGAATAAATATGTTTTTAGCCTGGATTCAAAAAGGTTAAAATCTGTGATGGTGCGCATGTCGGGGGGGGCAGTTTGTTCCAGAGTCTGGGACCAGCAACAGAAAGGGCTTGATCCCTCAATGTTTAAGTCTGGCTCTGGGGACGTCCAGTAGAAGTTGATTTGTTGACCTTAGAGTCCTGCTTGGGGAACGAGCAGACAGAGAGTCGGCAAAATAAGGTGGTACCACGCCATTTAGAGCTTTAAAAACAAAAGGTTTTGTTTTTTTGGGGGATGGGCTGAAATGGGACTTTTACTTGTGACTACCGTGACTTTGTTTCTTTTGATGCTTAGTCTATTTGTGTTCTTTCAATCTCTGGTTGTGCTGTGTTCTGTGCGGCATGTTTATTTTTAATGAAAGTGTATTTACAGGACAAAACACACAATACAGCCTTACTCATTACTTGTTACTCAGGTTGCACTTTTGGTAAAGTATACAACAATAAAACATTATATTTATCAACATGGGCAATAAAATGAAATGAGTTGCCCATTTAAATTTTCTCTGAACCTGGATCCTGTCAGCATGTCACTCCTCTCGTCTGTAATTGTTCTCTTCACTCCTCCATCTTCTTGCTCCCTGGACACTTCAGCTTAATCCATCAGTGAAAGATATATTGCCTTTAAAGCGCAGGGGCCTACGTGTAAAACACTAACATGTGTGCCGTCTGGTGTAATCGCATTTATCCAGCGCGCGTGTCATTGCTCTGCCTCCTCTTTCCACTCCTGATGTAAACAGACAATAGACCAGTCACTTCGAACATACTGATCCATCTGTTTTCCTACACTCCAGCCGTTCACAAAGGAACTCAACAGTTTATGTTTAGACTGATGGCAACAGTTTTAATCAAGGCAAAGTGAATGACAGAACGTCGCTGTGTGGAGATGAGAAAAGCATGGGATGTCAAACTGCCAGTAGGTCATTCCAGTGACGGCTCTTCGTGGAAAGAAGCTCGATAAACAGATCAGTCGCACAGCAAAGATGGAATATCTAGGATAGTTAAAGTTACGTACAACAATAAATCAAGCTTGATTTCAGTTGTACTGACTAAATTGACGCGTTTCATGCTAGTTGTGACTGATTTTAATACATTTAGTCTTTATTCCAGCAAGTGTATGCCTGTGGAAAAGATAATCGCTTTTGAATTCAGAAAAAGAGAAGTAAAGCTGCTCTATGCAACTTTTGTGGTTGATGGTCTGTCACTGTCTGGTCTCCATGAAGAAATTATTTCTTTGGCTGGAATGTTCTACATTATGGGACTTCACATACCAATCTTGCATTTCATCAATTCAAACGTTTTTATCACTAAAATGTCATGAGGTCCCAAAACCGGACACCCTCCGATCCCCAATTGCGCCCTGTCCAGGGCAGCCCTGGCGGAGTCCAACACGCACTTGGAACAGGTCTGACTTACTGCCGGCAATGCGAACACAGCTCCTGCTCCGATCATACAGGGAGCGGACTGGCGCAGGAGCTGTGTTTTCATTGCCGGCAGTGTGTGTTGGTCTCCGACAGGGCTAAGGCAGTACAAAACCACGACTAAACAATGGTGCGGAGTTGCATTTTCTGTGCGCCACACATGGTGCCATGAGCCAGTCTCCTACTTGTAAACTTGTACAAAGTGCAGGAAGCAAAATGTTTCTTCTCGGTCTCCAGAGCAACATCACATCCACAGCTCATACCGCTCTATCGGTCCCGGTGCCATGTCCTCGAGCTCGGTGAGGGATTGCAATGAAGTTCAGCTTCACGCAACCACAGACTGTTCTCCACCTGCTGCCAGTAAGCGCGCGTGTGCGACCCTGTGGGCCTTAGCGGAACACTAAGCGCAAAAGACAAACGTGTGGCAAGGGAGAGAGAGATCTGCGTTTCAGGGCTTATAAGAAATCGTCAACAAAGTTCATAGCTGACCGGGCCGTATTATAATGCATCATTACAACAAAAATCTCCACATTGAACTAATTATGAATGTCCCTGGGGCTCATATATTGTAGTGACTGTGGTTGAAGCTGGGTGGATGTCTGTCGAGATACAGCTTGAGGTATAAGACCTCTGCATTCCACTAAACGAGGCCAGTAGACTATGAGCTGGGCACTAGTAAAACATTGACTCAAATGTGCATTTGACTGAAACAATAATAGTCT
>NW_027315812.1:27318211-27330711 GCF_026437365.1 Eucyclogobius newberryi
TTTTCATTTGTTTTAACAAGTGCCCATTGAGGTAACTGCTGTTGTTATTTTTGGTGTTACAAAAATAAATGGATTGAAGTTGACCAGTTCTTGTTGTTGCATTCACTATATTTCTCGCTCTGTGCTCATTCTAATTGATTGCAGATGACTTGTTCTATGTTTGTCTGAACTTTGAGCCTCCTCCTCCCCTTGCAGAGCCATATTTCTGGCTGGGGGACATAATTTGTGTAAGACCAGTGCACAGATGTGTGTCTTATTAGTGAGCCTGTATCAGCAGAGGCCTTGCACTGCAGCCTGACGTAGCCTGCTCCGCTCCAACTCAGACCCCCACTAAAATGCCACGGAACCTGATCCAAAATAACACATTCTTCTAATAAAAGGACACGGCTGCGCTTATGTCTCTCCAAACCTAATTATTTAATTGTCCAAACTTTACATAATAAATCAGTGGCTTTGGGAGAGCAGCCGCAACGCACTGTAAAAATATATTTATCTTACTGAATACCAAATACTACTCCATATGGGGGGGGGCATGTTACAGGTACAGAGTGATTCCTGGAGGATGGGCTGAAACAGGGAAGCGTGCTGCGGCACTCACCAGTGGTGAGTAGCTCCGTACGAGGGTAAGGACTGTTCTCTAGCTAAATATTGCAGAAAAAAATAACACTTTGGGCACATATACCAATAGCACTGTAAGAAGGTTAAAAGCTCTGAAAAGTCGATTTTGCATGATATGGGACCTTTAAGAAAGTGGTGCCATTATTCATCCCCAAAGATGTGATTGATGCAATTTTAATGCATGAGTCAAACCCTAAAGTGTCATACCATTCAGTTTTTAATAGCAATTATATGGTTATTTTTGTTTTAAGTGCTGTGACATCATGCTATTAAAAATGTTAGTAATTAATCAGCCACTGAACACACAGCTTCACTAATCACCTTTAGCATAACGCATGAGTCACTGACAGCATGTGTGCGCAAACTCCCAAACTCCAGACAAGGCATAAATATATGTATGTATGACAGCAGGGGAATATTTTACAGTGATGTGTGATGTCACTGCTCTGACTGTCTTAGGTGTGAGTTAAAGGGCACTTCTAAATCAATTTGGAGCAGCATTACTACAGCTCAAGCAGTGAGAGTGACACGGGTATGAGGAGCTGACCTGCTGACCGCTTTATTACCCTCCTCAACACTATTCATTAGAATTCATTAGGCTCAGTTTCCCTCTGGAAGACAAACCGGATGATGACGTATGCCATGGTTGAAGGGCTGTGGGCAGAACTTGGCGGAATACAACCTTAGCCAAAGTAGCTCTGAATACACCACTCAGAATTTAGATTACAGAAGGAGACATACCACCAATTGAAATATTAGCATGGCTATGACTAGATAAAAAATATTGTCAAAGGTGCATTCATTCATTCACTGAAAAAAAATAAACACAAAAAACTTGGAGGGAAAACAAACTAAACAGCAAACTATGAATATATAAATATGTTTTAATTCATCACCGTTTGTAGGAAGAAACTTCAGCTATGACGGGACGTAGTGCATTTGATGGCGCGATATGCCATAATATCTTCTGATTATCAGTATCGAATATACTCCAAAGAGTACCATATCAGATTAGAAATATGCCCCTCTCCACTTACTTGTTCCTTTACAAAGCTTTTTCAGTTGTGACTGACTTATTTTGGTCCAAGCTTACACGTTTTAAATGCCATGGTTCCAGGGGACTTTCCCAGCTACATTCTTTCTGTTCATTTTCCAACAATAGAAAGTCCAATTATATGTGGACAATTAGTTTGCACTTGTATAAAGGAGGCGAGCTGCAGTTCCACCTAAACTTCACATATTCATATTGTCTATAATAGCAGCTGTAAAAGTCCCAGAGTACCCAGTGCAGCTCCATTTCCCATAGGCTCTAACTATAGTCCACAAGTGTTAGTCCGACTGTATTATGTGGGCATGGGTGAGGTGTTAATAGAAGAGATTTAGGCTGTGCGGATAAACCAGGGAACGAACAGAGGAGAAAAGCCCTTCAGAGATGTGTCTTATTAAATGAAGCCTGAAATGGGCCTAACTGTAGCGCTGTGTAATTACAGAGCCGTAACACATATTGCGTTCCCACAGGAACACTACACTGCATGTCTGTTTACACTGAAGAGAAAAGCAGGGAAGGAAAAGCAAACGTACGGCTGATGTCCAGGCCTACTCCGACCTCAAACGGACACTCAGAGCAGACACAGCCGTCAAGCTTTTCAGTGTTTATGCATCACTCAACTCGGTCTCACGAATAAAGTATAGACCCTTCTCGTGTTTGTAAAGAGAACGCCTACATTCTAAAGGCTGGTACAGTTCCATACTTTAGCTGCAATGCCTTTTCAATGCAAGAGTTAGCGTTAGCCTCCAAACATCACAAACTGAAAAACCAGGGGCCTCATTTATAAAAGAGTGCGTCAAATTGTGCTTGAAAGAGTGTGTCGCGGAAAGCAAAAATTGAACAGCCGCAAAAAAAAAAAAAAAAGGTGATTCATAAAACCTGTACGCACTTCGGTCGTCCAAATTGGCGCAGCGATTCCTCCCGAGTTTCCCACCTGAGCCCGCCCTAATATACCATATAAAGCTATGCAAATCACCAAATTAACATATTTAGCAGATTCATAAGGGTGAGACGCAATAATACAGACGGACGAGAAAAGGAGGATAAAAAGGAAATTCTCTGAGGTGGAGACACTAGACAGCACTAAATTAAATCCTCTTTTGACATGAGATGTTAGACGAAGAGCAGAGACCCCTAGAGCCCCGTGTGTCAAGTGAGCAGGGGGGAGAGCGGGGGAGAGCCTCAGAGAAGGGAGAGCACTAAGGATCTGTGACACTGAGGAAGGGCATCTGAACAAGAGGAGCAATGAGGGAAATCTTTCAAATACGTGACTGGTCTGCATGAAGCGAGATGGTGATGATGGTGCACGAGCATGCTTCTGCACGTGAAAGCGTCCGTCACTCATTTGACGGTGCGTACCATCACAAAGATTGTAAAGCACATTTTACTGTTGGTTTTATTGAATTAACTTTTTTGTCAATGGTCCCATTTGACCAAGCTATTTCACCTCTGCCCCTCTCCCCAAACTTTGTGCAGCTTCCACGCAAGCTCCAGAGTGTGCGTGGAAGTCGCACATTTGTACGTCAAATATCTTTTTTATAGTATGCACATTTTGGGCTTCATTTTGAGCATACCAGGCTTTATAAATGAGTCCCCAGGGCCGTTTTGGCGACTGACAACCACTCAATCATACTACCGGGTGTAGAATTGTTTAGCTTAGTTACTTAAAAAACTAGCGCTGAAAGTTAGATATTGGTAGAATCACCCAGTGGTACATTTAATAAACATATAAACAACAACAATTTGCCTGCAAAGTCTACTGGCTCATTTACAAATTTAAGTACCAGGCTGTGTGAGCTATTCTAAACGCGTTACTCTCAGAAGGGTATAAACCTTTGGTTGCACTAATTTTGTGAACGTTTGAAAACTTTGCCGTTTAAATTTTCTAAAAAAAAAATGCAGTAGAGATTGGGAAAGGTTCAGGCATGAATTCCAAAGTATGTTTCAATCTTACAATATAAAAAAATGAGAATTCAAAGAGTGTTATTCAAACATAGTGTGTAGATGAAGGCAATGTTTTTCAAAGATGCACTACTGCTGTAACAGTAGGATGTGCTCTTGGGTTTCACATGTAAATGATTTAATGTTGAATGTCATGATTTAAGTTATACCCTGCTGAGAAGTAGAGGTTTAAAATTTAAAGTATTAACGACAGCTAAAGATGAAGAGTATAGGTATATATTTTAAAGCTCTGCCCTTGTGTTAACCTCAGCAGAATCCTTTTAGACGTCTAGGAATTGAACACACAATACACAGATTGTGCCTTAAAGTCATGAAGCCAAATATATGGCTTTCCCTATAATGTATATCTATAATTAACACTGGGACTGTGGTGCAGTGATCCACAATCCAACACGTCGTAAATGTGCGTTTCACGTTGTACCGAGAGCCAAATCACTCAGTTTACGTCATGAACCAACGCCAGCCAAATGATTAAGCTGACCAGGCCCGGTATAAATCACATTATGGTTTGCGTTAAAGCGATCCAGGGGCCAGTCCAGGAAGCCACCTCGACAATGTGCAGAATTCCTCTAAGCCACATTATTGTGTAGTTGCACTGAACATGCGACAAACCGGCAGGGACCCAAAAATGGCTTAGGTGTGTTGTGGTGTCCCTCAGGGGTGTGGCATGGGCCCAAGCCAACACGGCAGTCACAGCTAAACCGCAAAGTGAAAATAGAGGAGCCGGGGTTGGGACATGTCCGGCTCTGATCAAAGAGAGGCGGGGCGTTGGCGGCACACAACAAAGACGGGCTGATGACAGAGGGCAGGGCTCCGAGAGAACAAGCAGGACGGGAGACTGAGGTCACGCCGAAGAACGGGAACATTACCACTCCAATAATCACGAGGACGAATTGAAAATAATGACAGGTGTGTGGTGAGCAGGGCCAAACCAACAACAATCAGGTCTGGTGTGGTCGCACGTCGACACGACCAGGGAATGTGTGGAATGACTGCACCGGGACAGAAAAGAGGCTCAAAATACTCTTGTCTTACGTCACTGGCTTTGAAAACTGAGTTATATTATATATGTTTGCCCTAATACTAGTATGCTGGAAAATGTACCTTTTAAATGTATAGTTAATTTTGTATTACTACTATGTACCTTTTTGGTGGAGGATCTGCCACCGGCTCGTTTCATATTATTGCTTTGCCCGGAGTGGCAGTGTGGCATTCAACTTATCCATATCCAAGGGAGACAAACAGATATCGTGACCAGGCCAAGTTACACATCAGATCTGAGGAGCGGCGCTCAGAAATGTTTGGGTTTTGTTAAAGAAAAGAAAAACTCTGATTGAATAATGCAATATACATATGTTTAGTTTCATAGTTGTGGAACCTCCCAAGCTTCTCAAGGTATATACAGAGGTTTATACTGGTACACATTTTCTAATGGTATTCAATGGTAGAAAAGATTTCAAAGGTAGTCAACTGGACACTGTTTTTTAACTCGAGATGGAAATCCCGGAAATAATTTTCTATATGGAGGTACTGGCCTGAAAACCTAGGATTTATGTACCGAGGTAGATTAACCAAAGAGCTGTGAGGGAAATATGGGGGAGAGTCAAGAACCTGGTTAGCATTTGACTGGCTTTATAGTGTTTGTGTCATTTCTGTTTTTGTTTCACTGTTTACATTACACTATTGAATTTATATTATTACTATAGTTACTATATATCTCTTCGATGATTTCTCAAGGACAAAAACAGTAGATTATGATATGATTATGCTCTTGAAATAAAACAAGAAGAATAAAGCAAAAATTTGTCACGTTTGGGCTTGGAGAAGTTATGAAGATAATCACATAAAAGCGTGGAAACTAATTAAACTTGTGTGGTTGTGGCCAAACTAACAATGTGTGGAGAATGTGTGGAATGGCACAGGCACGGCACAGACGGGTGGAGTGAGAATGAGCCGGAGACGCAGTGGTGAGCCGGAGTCAGTGTCTAGGAGCTCGGACATGAGAGAGCGGCACTGACCAGGAGAACAGAGGAAGACATTTGTACGCATCCAGACTGGACCGGCTCAAAATACTTATGCGCAACTACAGGGCAATTGTGGTTGGGTTTGAGGTGCTTACAACTTCAAGGTTGAGGGCAAGATTCCCACAAATCAAATGCCTTGAACGCATGTTTGGTGTGACGACGACGAGAGGAATTTGGGGATCATACAGAGCTATCTGGGCACGTTCTAGTGTTGTCACAAACATTTCAGACCCAATTTTAATACTAAGGAATAAACTCACTATTTGTAACTGGTTTTTAAACTAAAATAAGATATTTTTTTTTAAATGTTAAAAAATGTATACAACTTTTTATTTTTCACCAATAATAAAATTTAATTTGTAAAATAAACCCTCTATGTAGAAGTGATTTAATTGCTTTTTATACTTTTTTGAGTTTCTGTTTATATATAAGTTCATATACTTCTATACGTGATGAACAATATACTTTTCTTTACAAACAATCTTTTGGAGAATTGTATATAATTGTCCAACTTGTGTTTGTATGTTTATGGTCTTCTGATGAAAGTACTTCCTGCCCTTAAAGTGTGTCCTGGTCAGACCTCACCACGCTCCTGGACCGCCCTCAGAACAAGTGCACCTGACACTGACATGTGACAAGCTGAGCCCTGTCATCAAATGGAAAGAACTGTTTCAAACAAATCTTCTAAAATGAAAGAACTCTAACATTGACACTCATTAACAACACTGTTTGAGTTTATGCAAAATTCGTTAAGTGTTATTTTTCTCCAAACTTAAGCTGCAATGCATTTGGGATCTAAATGAAAGAAAAGGTGATCTTTTCATACACATGTTTATGGCATTTTAAGGCTCATAATAACCAATGCTGATTAGTCAATATAAAATAATAGCCTATAGTAAATTTGTGTTATATTCCATACATTTGCGTTGCTTTTTGCGTTTGTTCCTGTAACTGTTATGGCCTGTTCACCCAACTATGGATATGCATATCAAGCTCTGAATTGAAGTACACACAAAAAATAGTTCATCACAAACTGGGTCAAGCTACCACGACTTGCCAATTCTGGATATTCAAAAAGGTCAAACTGTCCAAATACAAAGTTGCTTTAGTGGAAGAAAAATATCTTGGATGGCGTTTTGTATCTGACATTTTGAAGTTTCACATCTGCACAGTATCAGAGCAGTATAAGGGGCGCTTGACAAATCCAAGAGTCATAGAGTTAAACCCTTCTGTCAGATATAATGTACAGGTTCGAATACGATGTGTAAATTATAGACTCATGCCTGAAGATGTTCCAATGTCTTCACTTCCAGAACATTTTTACATTGTGTGTGCTGTACATTCTGAAAGCTGTATTGAGATGTATTTTTAAAAACTTACCAGAGGCTCCTTGTTCTTGACCAGTCGGATAATCTTGACTGAATCCTCGTCGTCGTCCAGGTCGTCAGGCAGCGGCGGTAGTTCAGGGTCGTAATTCTTTTGGGCCACTGTGTCGTGGACCGTCAGAAGGCTCTGGAGAGGAATCAACAATGTATAATTCTTTCATTGATGTGTGCTTTTGGGGACAGGTACAGACCAATAACAATGCAGATAGGGCATCAGGGACTTTCAAGCTTTAAATATGAGGTGCGATATCATGGTTTCTTGGCAAAACCTAAATCGTACCTGAACCGGTTAGAAAGTTTGTGGCGCTGTGAGACGAGGCTATAACTAGAGTAAACTGGAAACTACTTCTAATTTATTCTCAGCTATTTCTGCATTTATTTCACTTCTTTATCTCTGTGTTTATAGCTTTTTCAAAGGCCAATCTGCTTGAGACCAATATGACCACTCTCCTCTGATGTTTGCCCCTGGATGAAGAATTGTTGTCTGGTTGAACACAACACAAGAACATAAAACAAAACCACCATAACTTTTCTAAAGCCGAGGGTCGGAGCCAATGTTGGCAACGGTTCCTTAAGTTTTTCAGGATACAACACAACCTTCTGCCGTTGTGTCTAAACGTACAGCTGCAGCGAGGGAGTTCTCATCCTCCTTCGATATTTCACAAGTTCACAAGCAGACACGAGAAACGGACGAATGATGCCATAGTTTTTTGCAGCAATGCAATTTAACAACTGTGTGCGAGGCCTAAGATGCAGCTGGACGCGTGCTGCTTTTTCCGCGTTTTTTCAGTGTGAAGTGCAAAAAGTTTTTTGTACCCAATGCGCCAGACGAACGGACAGAAGAAAGAGGAGTAGATATGAGGAGTTCGGTGTTTTACAACAGCGTTCAAGATGTGACTGAGCAGATGAGAGAAGAGCGGTTTTAGCATTCTGGAGAGAGCCAAAATCAGAATTTTTTATTTATATAACTATAACTAACATGGAGCGCCACAACCAGGTGGCTGGCATAGTGTACAGAAACATCTGTGCAGAGTGTGGGCTGGAGACCCCAAGGACAAGGTGGGAAACCCCTCCAAAGGTGGTGGAGAACAACCGAGCCAAGGTCCTCTGGGACTTCCAGATACAGACAGACAGAATGGTAATGTTGAACCAACCGGCCATAGTGGTGGTCAACAAGGGTCAGAGGAAAGCCGTGGTGGTGGACATTGCAGTGCCATGGGATGGAAACATCCGGAAAAAGGAACATGAGAAACTAGAGAAATACGAAGGCCTCAGAGAGGAGCTGGAGAAGGCCTAGAGCGTGAAGGTATCGGTGGTGCCCGTAGTGATCGGAGCACTGGGGGCAGTGACCCCCAAACTGGAGGAGTAGCTTGAGCAGATCCCAGGAAAAACATCAGACATCTTGGTCCAGAAAAGTGCAGCGCTAGATACTGCGCAGAACCCTCAAGCTCCCACACCTCTGGTAGAGGAGCCAAGCTTGAAAGGGGACCACCCGCGGAGGGTGAGAAAGAGTTTTTTTTAAAAATATATATGCAGTCTGCGCTCTCGCTGGCTGCCTCTGTCTTCGGCACCTCATTCATGCACATTTGAGTTTGTCTTTTGTTTTATGCACTGCACTCATTATTGCACACAAACTTGAACTACAGTACTGATAATTACATACTCACACTCCATCCCTTAGTTTTTGTATATGTCATGGAATTAGACATACACCGATGCTATTCCTTAACACATAGAGAACACAATTCAACCTAGAATATGAAACGACACAGAAACATCAGACATTTGTGTGGCATGCATGGGAGAAAACGCGGGGACTGTGTCAGCCAGGCCGTTGTAAGGAGCCTGGCTGACCCTCCTGCGTCTCACCCCCGCGTCTCACACCGTTTTTTCCCATGCTGGTTGGTTTTATTAGATATTCTGGAAAAGGCGGGTCACATTTCTCATTGGTCAGCCTCACATCAAGGCACTTGGTATTTTTCCGTAGAGATCAAGCCTTGGGTAAACATTACCCAGACTCCTCTGGGTTATCACCCCCCCTAGGGTAAACATCCTTTGGCCCATCTTTACGACCCCTTCACAAACAAATGCTGTCACACACCCGTTCTTCTCTTAGACTAATGATGCAGATAAAATATCACTATTATGCAGATAAAATACATCACAGAAATATAATCATATATTCACATTTTATCACATTTCCCTCCTGTTTATCAAAGCATTAGTCTACTGTATCATATGCCAAACACATTATTCTTTTCAGTTTTCAACATGTCTTTCATATTGGTGTTAAAATGACACTTTTACACACAAAAAGTTTATGCACAGTTCTCAACATTGAACACACTTCTTTTCTCTCGGCCCACAACATGTCTACAGCATTACTGTCCTAAATTTTGAGTCAGATTGGTTAATCTCTGTAATTTGACAAACAGACAATTTATCTTGTCTATAATTTGGTGCGGTGTGATGGGAAATATAGAAGTACAAGCGGAAAGCCCTTAAACCCGCTGCTCTCTGGTCAGTCACTTTGACTCGTCAGGGACCTCTCTGGACACCCCAATAGAATCAAATATGTAGTATCAGGTGCTACTGGGACCAGACTGTCCTCTAACCTCTCGACCTTGACCCTGCGGTATGGTTCTGGGTGATGCTGGTCTTTGTTATGACCATGGCTGGCCACAAAAGGGATACATAGGCACAACGTCCCACAAGTGTCCCCACACCACCATAAGTCCTCTCTTGGTTCCTTAAGAGACCTCCTCCCGCTGCTCGCTTCGGTCACACCTATGACACATATGAACTGGTACATTTCCCATCTCAATTCATAATCTCATTAACATTACATGTAGTTATGTTGTAGCAGATAAAAAAACTCTCTTAGTTAGTGCAAACAACTGTGGCTGTGGTGTAATATGCCATTGTGTTTCTTCAGCCTCTGTCATGTCAATTATACATTGTACATTATGCATTTCATAACCTTTCTTCAAGTTGATCACTTATTTTCTTCCCTCTATTCCATGTCTGTGTATGTTGATCGATTGTCCCGATTGTATAATACAGGTGTTCAGCACCCATATTACCGTCATCGCTGTGATGATGATAACTGTTGATTCTTTTTCGCAGAGTATGGTACTCTGCGCACCGTAGCCTCTGGCTCTCGTTCATCGTAGCAGAGTATAGTACTTTGCGTACTGTAGAATCTGTTTGTTGTCTCTGCATACAAAAACGAAGAATACAAACGAAGTCCTGCGTCCTGCAGATGTTATGGATCTGCCGCTGTGTTGTCCAGACATTTCTCTCACTTTCCCATGAGAGCACCCATGTTCTCGTCCCTCCAATGGTCGGTGTGAGGACGACACGGTGTGGCTCCGTCCACTGGCTGTCCACTTGGCTCCGTCTCTGTAAACACCACATCTCCAACACGTTCTGCTGTGGTGATAAACAAAGTCTTTTCGACAATTCAGTGTATTTCAAACAGTTTTCTTGTTTACAAATTTTTTTTTTTTTTAGAAATTATTGATTCGGAATATTTGTTTACACGTATATCCCTCCATTTGATAAATGGCTTTGCCCATTTCTCAAACTTCTACACAATTCTACATTTAAACAAAATTCAATAATCCAGATAGTTTACAACGTTCACTAATCCAAGATGTAATCAAGGAAGAAATGGAATTGCGTCTGTCACTCCACTCCGCAATGTCACCTCTTGACCTTTCACAGTTCAGCGGTCACATCCCTGGCTGAGCCCCCCCTTACACGGCGCTGGGCTCCCACCCTGTGTGTCTGTAATCCGACACTGCCTCTGCGATCTGTAACTTGTAAATCTGTTTTACCACCATTTGTTTCAAACTCCAAATGTTTAAAAATCTAAATGTTTCAAACTCTAAAAGTTTCAAACTCTAAATGTCTCAAACTCTAAATGTCTCAAACTCTAAATGTCTCAAACTCTAAATGTCTCAAACTCTAAATGTCTCAAACTCTAAATGTCTCAAACTCTAAATGTTTGGTCTCCACGTGTGCGCGCGTATGTATGTGTGTGTGTGTGTGTGTGTATGTATGTATTCAAATACATCAAACTATACTAATTATCCCAATAATTCCCCGTTGAACTGGCCTTAAGGGTCAACTCACAACTTAAAATGTTTCACATCTCCTCTGTTGGTGTGGCCTGAATAAAATCACCCATCTAATGCAATATGTGCTAATCTTCTATATGTGCTTCAGGTGAGTTTCAAACTCAATCTCTCACACCTGCTCATGTGGTGCTTTACAAACATTGTGCATTAGTTTGTTCTAGCAAGTCTATATGTGTATTAAAAATGAAAATGATCCTAAACCTTCCCCTTGTACATAAGGCACATCATTTTATCAGTCTAACCATCTCTTGCCTCCGTCCTGAGTCCTATAATGTTTAAGTCCTGTTATCACTGGTTTTCATAACTTCTATAACGTCTAAATGTAGATGATATTGTCTAATTTAAATCTATTCAATTCTTGATTGAATCTCCACAATCCTTTAGGTATTTACTTTAGAATGTCAAATTCTTTCGCTGTTAATTTTAACTCTTCTCCTTAATACCCATCACGTCAACCCCCCCTGAGGTGTTGCTGTTAGTGTCCCTGTGATCCGTAAAGATAACGACATCTGCTCCATCCTGAGTCCTCTCCAGATTCTTTGCCAGTCAATAGCCCCTGTTATCTCTAGCTATCTTTATGACTTGGTGTCCTGTTGTCTTTAGTTAATAAACACATGTATGTCCCATGTCCCCCCACTTCTGCGTAAACTGCCCTAGTTAATGACCCATTCATGTCTTTCCTGGGAGGGCATTGGACGTCACTATTTAACTTATTCCCTCACTTACGTCTACATGCAATACGAGGTTTCCTCATGATAATACAAATAAATAAGTTACTGATATAACTTTTACTATCACTTTACTTACTACTCATTCTACTCCTATGTCCAAAAACATCAGTAGTCACTCATTTGCCCACATTATCACTTCCAGGCCTGTGCCTGTATTTGATTCTAAATTCAAAAACACTTCCGTCTTTTCGTCCTGTACTTTCATCTAGTCATGCATTATGGTTACATATTAAGTCCAAAAAGATAATTTTGTCATGTCCAAAAATAAAACAAAACAAAACATGGCTTTGTTCTGTGCACTCAAAAAACACGACTTTTGTCTTCTATGTCGGGGACAGGAAGTGTCCTGTCTGTGATCACATTCCCCAAAAAATTGGCCATCTATAAAAATCTGAATTCATCTTCATCTCTTATCAAGCTTAATACAATCTTTATAATTGATTGTTGTCAATCAAACAAAACCCTAAATTTGTTGAAATACAGAGCTCTCAAATACTAAAATTTAAAACCAGTTGAGTTTAGTTTTTCTTATTTCATCAGTTCAGAGCGTCCTCTGAACTGCTTTCTCCTCTCCTGCCTTGTTGACCCCC